>NC_088840.1:16021000-16276000 GCF_904066995.2 Poecilia reticulata
ATCCAAATTATTATTACATATATCTAATAATGAGTTAGATAATAAGCTTGCCTGGAAGGATTAAGCAGAAGCCATAATAAGAAAGGCATGCTGGATTCATAGTACCTCGGTTAAATCCTTAGAAGAATTGGAGCAGTCCTAGTAATATGAACCCAAAGGAGGTCAGTGCACCTGTGTGTCTGGTTCACAAATAAAAATCGCAGGATTTCAGTCAAGGACAGTGTTTATCTTGTGTCCTTTAACCTAAAGGCAAGAGAGCCCAACCCGACCCAAGCGAGGATCCACCCTGTTCAGCTGACTTTGGGCCAAACACTAAATCGCCTTACAAGCTCGGAGTGGTTTCAGAGTTTAGCTGCTGCGCTTTTATAAATGCTTAGTAATATACTAAATAACTGACCTTCTAAAGCATATGACTAAAGCAACCTTAAGGTAGAAGTGATGTTTGACTTTTTTACAGCTTCTTTTTGCCCTCTTCCCATCCTCCTGAAGTTCATTCTGATTACAGTTCAAGGAATTACTTGATGTATGAGACTATGCATAAGTCTTAAGTTATATCTTATTTACTTGCATTTTGCTTCCAAGAAAAAAAAAAGAATATAGCAGGAGTCCACAAAGTGAATGCTAAATAGCTACAATCTGGAATCTTGGCAAAGATCACCTAAAGGTTTATGTGTTTCTCTGCTCCCGTGTCAAGTTTTAGCAGAATTTCACACAGTCAGTTGCAAAGTATTCATAACAACTTAACATTCTCGTGTGTTTTTTTCACGTTAGAAACAAACATTCTCGTGCATTTCATTGGGACTTTAACAAGACAAAGTGCTACAAAATTCTGAAGTGTAAGGAAAACAATGCATGGCTGTCAAATTAAAATAAAATGTGCCAAAGTACTGTTTGGAGACCTAACTCAGAAGAGGCCTTTCTTCTTGTTACAGGCACACACACATACACTGTGAATATTTTGTTTTAAGTTAAAGAATGTGTCCCACTACAGTCTCGAGCCAAGTAAGGAAAGAAATGACAAACGACTTTGGCATTTAATATGGCAGACACACTCTCCCTCTTTCTCTCTTTCTCACTTTCTGGGCCCACCTATCACTTGGTAAATAAACTTCGAAGTATGTCGATTCTTGAAAATGAGGTGTTCAGAGTATGAAATGATTACACATGCATCACCTTAAAAAAATACAGATATTTATTTATCAGTGATAACACTGGGTGGATGTTCACAGTTTAATTGGATTGTGTTTACATATTTTTTTTTGGTCCTGGGCAACAGCCA
Organism: Poecilia reticulata; assembly: GCF_904066995.2. Classification (NCBI taxonomy): domain Eukaryota; kingdom Metazoa; phylum Chordata; class Actinopteri; order Cyprinodontiformes; family Poeciliidae; genus Poecilia; species Poecilia reticulata. The sequence goes on from NC_088840.1 coordinate 16,022,280, forward strand.
TCACGGCCTCAATGATGAAAGCACATCTAGAATCAGAGAAGGACTGCAAAATCCGGCGAGTTGTACCTTTACAGACTGGTCTGTGGTCACTCCAGGCGGCGAAGACTTCGGCCACTCTCTGGCAACTGATGGTTTTGCTGCCCTGCAGCACGTAGTCCTCTCCACAACTGAACTGGACCACACTGCCAATGCTAAATCAACACACAGAAGTACATAAGCATCACACAGAAAACAAAGGTTATGGTAAAATAAAAATAAAATACAGGTTTTTTTGGGGTTTTTTTTACAAATGTTCTATGTGTATGTTAAAAAATCCTCACACACTTTTGTGATGTTATTGTGACTGATCTGATCAGATTTTTCTCATAACTTCCTGTTTGTTTGGAATACAGAGGCAACTCTTTAAAATGCGAAAGACAACCAAAATCATCAAGATTTTGGGTAGAACTGTAAAAAATAACTTTGGGTTTAAAGTTATCTTCTATTTGACTGGAAGTAATATCAACATTTTGGAGAGGCCTGACCAGAATTTCAATTTAAATCTGATAGAATTTGTCAAAGGAGTTGAATGAGAATGATGGGAAGACGGCCTTCTAAGTTCAAAATTATCCACATACCATTGAAAACGACTGAATAATGTGGTTAAAATTAGCTGTTAAGCAAAGAAAAAAAAAATCCTCTTAAATATTGAGAATGGTACAAATAATCTGTAGCGAGATAGTTTAGTGTGATATTTTTAAAAAATATGATTTATATTTATTGAGACTACTTTTACATTGTTTTAGTGCTGTGCAAAAGATGTCTTATGTCAAATCAGAAACTAAATTTAAACTTAAATGAAATAATTTTTTAATTTGGCCAGCGGGGTTTAACTACACAGTAACATAAGTATTTAAATACTTTAAAACAATTGAAGATGTGACAACACATGAAGGCTGGATAAGGAATTCCTCACGCAATGAGTTACTGTGTAAGAACAGCAACAAAAAGCAGCATTATGGGATCAGCAGTCTTCCTCAACAACAGTTAGACGTCATCTAAATGCCAACCTCCTGTTCAGTAGTGGTAGTGGGGAAATGCCCTTCAAATCCCCCAATCACAACTCTAAACATGAACTTTGCTAAACCCTACAGGGACTTTTACTGAAACACTGGGGTTTGATCACAGGAAGTTATGATCTAGCTTTTCATCAACAAGCATTTAAGATGGCTTGATGTCAGATGATTGTTTTCTGGTGGAAAACAATCATCTGACATGTTTCTATTCTCTTTTTCACTCTGGTCGATCCCAACAGCAGCAATTTTGTTCATGTATCTTTCTCTCGCACATTGGTCAAGAGTGTTCACATATTTTCTTTTAGTTGGTCTCGAAGTCATGTGTCTGCTATGCATTGCATACTGGCTTGCCTACTAAGTTGGCGAGGATCTTTAACTAAATGTTTTTTGGGGGGAGAGGGGGGGCTTATAAGCTACTGCAATAAAAGATGTATTTAATCAATGGCTTTTATGTGTTTTTGCAGTGGGTACCAATACTTGGCCAAGGTGCTATATCTAAAAACAAATTGTACCTGAAGTCATTTCCATGGCGTTTTCCATTTTCCGGCTCTCCTGGGTCAGGGCAGGAGTTAGACGCCTGTCTGACACCACCTTCATTCACTAAACGGAAAGAAAAACATGCACACAACCGGCACAAATGGGTCAGAATGGAATAGATAAGACAGCAACAAAGCAGAACTGTGTCCACAAGTTCCTTCAAGTTGACTCTTTGTTTATCTACAGGAGAGGCAGGGAGATCAGTGTTCATGCTACTGCTGGTCTAAAAAAAACATCAAATGTTTATTTCCACAAAAAAAATCAACAATATCCAAATCCAACTGTTGTTATAAATAAATATTTGGAAAAAAAAATAAAGAAAAAACAAGAGCACTGAACTGCCTCAGTGCACCCTGGCAATATTCTAAAACCATCTGTTTTTGTCATTTAATTGCATTCAGCACTGGTCTTCCTGGGTGAATTTCCAGCTCCTTGCTTTTAGTTTTGGAAACCTGCCTGCCTTACCACTTATTCACTTTGGAAGCAGCGGGAAGCAGATTAGAATAGGAGATAGATGGAGGTGGGCAGACAGTGATATTACAGCAGTCCAAACACTTGATTATACCAGAAACACTAGAGCTTATCTTGACTGTAAGAATGTCATTTACACATCCAAGATGTAGAAGACAACAACAACAAAAAAAAACTTCATTTTACCCAGATCATGTTTAAGTATGAGAATGATTTTTTTTTAAATCAAGAAAAAATTGCTTATTTCTGGTGTTCACTGACCTTAGATTTTGTTATATCGGTTTTAGGTTTATATTTTAACATTATTTATCCTACACTGCAGTTTATTAATTACAAAGTAGCAGCAAATTATTAAACACATCAAACCAGAGTTATTTAAAAACCTTGGCACAACTATAACTGCAAGTGTTTTTTTTTTTTTGTTTTTTTCCAAGTCAAAAAAAAAAAAAAAACAGTTGCAAACATTATGCAAAGCAGGGACCCAGCTTCTGGCACACCTCCTGAGGAATTATAGCCATCTTATTATGAGCTATGGCCTCAAATTCGGCACTCTAATACTTCCAGAAGTTTGTCTGAGACCAACTTTTTCTGGACTTTGAGATATGCTTCGGATCATTATCTTGTTGAAAGGCCCAGTGATGCTCTAGCTTTAGCTTCTCTGCTGGAGATTCACCCTACAGGATCGCAAGTGAGTCACTATTTTAATTTTTTCACACTTCTCAACACTTTGATTTGTTTTCCATTTCATATAATTTATGCAATTGTCACACATTTTTTTCATGTGTTTACTAATGCCTGCACAAACAAGTTAATGAGATAATCTAAGGTCTTTCTTTCTAGAGAAAGAAAGAAAGAAAGAAGAATTTCAGCTGCTAATCAATCTTGTAATAAAACTCTTTTTGATTAAAAATCTAAAATTCCTTTGTTGTTTTTTTAATGACAGCTGAATTTCAAGATTGTGACCAGATTTAATTGAAAGCCAAATGTATTTATATATATAGATATATAAACTCTTTATTGTGCAGTTTGTTTTTTGTGACTTGAAAACCCTCCAAAAAATCTGGCAAACCACAGTTTTGTCTCATCCTTGACAAGAAATCAGATGCCAGCAAGCTCAATTAGGTGCAACAAACACAGGCCGGAGCAATAATTCCGGTCATTTCTGCTTTCACACGAACACCTTCACACCCACGCTGTCTGGGCTTTCTGGCTAACGCGCAAGTACATGTTTAGTCCATATCAACGAACCCAGCAGGTGGTTGGAGAGTGTATGTGTGTTTGTGTTTGTATTTGTTAGAGTAGATAGTTTGTTGCTTTGTTGGAGCGGCTAATTTGACCATCTGGACTATTAACATGACAACAGAGGGACTGGTTACAGTACTAGCACACAATCAAGAGCAAAACACACAAATCCTAACCCACACACCCATGCACATTTACAATGGCAGACTTTAAAAAGCCATCCCTTAAATGTGTATTTGTTGATGGAGAGGCTCTGTGCTTCAGTGAAGAGTTAAACCTTTTAGAGCAGAGCAAATTATCTTCTAAACCAATCCAAGCCAGACGAATTAGCGCGCACATTTGGAGAGATAGAGCTCAACTGTCATTCCGCAGCATGGCAGGAAACTTGATGAATCAAAAATGTCTTCTTTTTTTTCTGTGTTGTAAGTTTTCATCAACATATAAAGTGCTTGCAAAATAATTTATACCCCTGGAACTTCTGCATATTTTGTCACATAACATACAAATATCAATGTATTTTAAAGAGATTGTACGTAATGAAATCAACACAAAGGAGTGAGTTCAAACTTTTCAATGACTATACATCCAAAACCTCCCTGGAGAACTACTGTCACATCATCCATACAGGTACAGGTACAACGTAAAAAGTAGAATATTGTAAAGGTTGATTCTGCTGTACTTCTGCAGAGATAGGAAGGCAGCAGAGGACAATCCTGTTAGAGGAAGCATGTCTGGGACAGTAGTCAAGATTCAAGATTCACCGTCCAGAACCACAATGTCCCTCATGCAGACCTACAAATTAAATTATTAAGAGTCAGGCATATCTAGGTGTGAGAAAGGCTCACTAAAAATCCTTGTGAGAACTTGCAGAAACACTTGAAAGTTTAGGTTCATAAACTCTACATACATACAAATCGGCAGAGCTTAAATTTGTTTTTCAAAGACGAATGGGCAAAAATTTCAGTGTTTAGATGAGTCTGGCTGGTAGAGACATAGTGTCGCTATGTCTCTAGGTTAAAAGTCATGTTTTCAGATATCACACTTTACATTCTTTGTGTTGGTTTATCACAATCATCTCAGTAAAAAACACTGAAGGTTTTGGATCAAGCGAAACAAAATGAGACAATAGGTAAGAGTTTTTCAAGGCATTGTGTCCAGTATTGAATTGAATGGACACACAGAATACAAATCACAAAAACAAACAACCAAAGCAAAGTGCTAAATGTAATTAATTACAAAGCATGCAAAGCAAACACATGCAAGTAAATCTTAACCTATGTTTAAATTGCAGTGATGAACTGTAGTCAAACTATAGACCCGACATCATGACTCCTAATGTTATAACTTGACAAACATTCCTGTGGACTCAACAGTTGTGTGGCATAATGTGGGCTCTTAACTTGCTAACAGCAATAGATATTTGGCATGGAATTGTGTGATTTACTGGCGAGCAGAAAGAAGCTTTAAAAACTTAGAATTGTGCTGCTTTTCTGGTTCTAACCACTCAACATGAATATTAAACTTCACCATTGGTGTGTGAGTAACAAGGCTAAGGTAACCAGAAATAACAGTAGATTAATGTAGATTTGCTAAAGTAAAAGCCTATTGCAGGGACTGTTTGATTTGAGGTGTTACAGTTATAGCGGTGGTTTAATCTGGAAAAGAAACGACACACACTACTGGCAACAGAGACATGTAAGATTTCTAAAAAGCACACATTTTCAATGAAGAGATTCTCTGAGCAAAAACACCATTTACCAGTTGTTTTTTGCCCAGTAAAACAAATTTACTGGGCTGTTGAGGAACTATAACGTTCCAATGATCTCTCCAGCAAATGTGAGGATGCATTTACGAGTTTACTACAGCCACAGCATAGAGATGTTACGTGTGATGGGTATCACGAGGCGTCGGTGTGCCATTTTGTGTAACAAAATAGAACATAAAAGCAGGGAAATGTTATCCTGAATATCTCTAAGAGCTAAAACGGTCAGCTTTGTAAAGCAGTGTGAATCCGTGTATTTATGGGAAAACAGACAAAGGAGAAGAGAGGTAGAAAATAATAGTGTAACATAAGTGACTTTATATATGCGTTAGCTGAAAACCTTAGTTGAATTGTAATATAAATGTTGAATTCTATGTAGCTTGATCATACATGGTCCTTCCCATGTCAGAAAGAACAGGAGCACTTTAAGACAATATTCACGTTTGCTTTTCTTATTAGAATATCTTAAGTGATGCCATTACATATCTTAAAGATAATGTAACCCCTATTAAGGATGTGTAAAAATTAAAAATGTCTTAAGAAACTTGCACAAAAAAACAAAAATCAACTGTCAAACTTTTAGCTAAGAAAAAATATTACAAACAAATGTTAATTATTTGCAGAAAACCCACTATTCCCACACAGATTGGCAATTTTAACTAATTCAGCTAAAATAGGGATTAACTACATAAATCCTGATTTTATTTATGGAGTTATTATTTATTTACTTGTATACTGTAGTAGTAGTATTGCTTGTTATCCTCTGGATATATTTACTGGTGTATCCAGAATAGTTCTAAATGCATTTAAGGTCACTTTCACAGTATTGTTTTTTGCAATCAATGACAAGTATTGTTTTTTTCTTGTGTGTTTCTGGTATGTGGGTCAGACGTGGCCAATCAAGTTTATTATGCATACTTAAATGATCAATCGCTGCTTAATTTAGAATCTACTTCAAAGCAAAAATTATTATTGTTATTAAAACAAATAGATCAATAAATTAAATGAAGTCGGGTAGTTAGGGGCTAATTAGGGGAGAGATATCTAAAGGGTGTTGGACCCTAGTTTCTAATATGGCTTATTGTTTTACTACGACGCTTTTGCGTATGGTAAATATGAAAGAAGTGCTGTATCTTACTTTATGTAACATTCACTTTAGCTGGTTTCAAGGTAAAGAAAACATAAGACACATAAAAAAGCTATATATTCCAAATGATAATCCTAGCCTAGCGTAAGATTGTACAACTCAGTAAATGATTTGCTGACCCTAATAACCTGAGCCTAAAGATGCATCAGTACGGGGAAAAAAGAAAAAAAGAAATAAAGAAGGACACGGTTGCAAATAGGAAAAGGTTAGAGAAAGGGGTATGAGTTGGGCCATAAACAGTGTTACAGCAGATGATTCACATTCCCTGGTCTAGCCTGAAGCAAGCCAGAACAAACCATGATTAAGCTTATCAGAGCAAAGCTGTGATTAAATAAATCAAAGCAAACAAAGAAGAGGCAAGACACTGTGACCTTAACATACATACACAAAAAGTCAAACCATGGAAAAACACAACAGTCAAGAAGAATGCAAAAGTAGCTTTCAGCAAAGGCATTGCTATTCTCAACACATTTGTGCAACATCACTTCCACGTTTAGTATTTCTTTAATCTGAGAAAATGGTTAAATACAAGGCATTAAAATATATATTTTGAGTCAAAGCACAAATGTGTTGAATATGACAATAGGCCTTTAGAAGAGAGAAAAGAAGAAAAAAAAGCCAAAAACAAACCAACAGTTTAAGCCATTACATGTTATTTCATTAAGCAAAGGGACACTGAGAATTGAACTCACATATTGAAAACTTGTTGCTGGAGTCTTTGCCGGGGAATAATTTTACACCCCTCGATTTAAAATCTACTGATCGCTTCACTGCAGAGGAGAACAGAATACAGAAAAAAGAGAAGAGAAATCAGATAACAGAGTTGATAAAAGCAGAAAGAATATATCTGACCTAATAAAAAGATTAAAATTAAACGGCTCGTTCCTCTCTCTGTTGCAACGCTGCGAGAGAAAAGAGCAAAGCAAAAACAAACGTAAAAAGGCAACAACAAAAAATTCAAACGGTGGAAACAGACGGACAGAGAGGAAAAAGGAGAGAAAAATGGAAGCATAGTTGAAAAACAGAATCTTATAAGTAGTGTCATTCAGGATTTTTAATCATGTTAATATTTCTCTCTCTCTCGCTCGCTCTCTCTCTCTCTCTCTCTCTGTCACTCTTAAATGAAACACTTGGGATGTTCTGCTGGAAGCTCCATCAGATTCTTAACAAAAGCTGAGAAGGGAAATTGCAGCTTTAATCAAAATAACTCACAATGCAGCTCTGTAATCAAAGCATTCAGATAATGAAACGTTAGGAAATAGATGGCTGGATGGAGCAAATCAAAGACAAGAGGAGGCAAACTGATGGGGAGTAAATCCCTGTCAGCGTGAGCTCTAGTATCATCATTTCATTATGAGCCACATTAACATACGGCACTGAACCTGTAGATTAATATAGCTTAGCAAGTGTGGCTGCAAAGACAGGCTATAGATGACAGCGTGAGTGGGTGAGAGCTATATCTGAATTAGAGCACTAATGAGGAAAAAAACAAAACACTCCAGGGTAGTCTTAATTAGATTTCCTTTTGAACCATTTTTTGTCCTATTGTCAACAATATATAAAATAAATAAGAAACAAATCATTTCTGACCATTATATAAAAAGGATACGTCTCATCTACAAACACATTCACAAATTACTGATGATTGTCCGAAAAGCCGGCTGACTGACAGACACCGATTTCACAATGAGCTAACGATTCCATCAAATAATCGCAAATGGCAAAAAAAAAACTTTAAAAAAAACAACAATTATTCCAATATCAAACAGTGGTAACATTTATGCACATACATCATTCTGTTTGTATTTGATACGTGTGAAGAACAACATAGAATAAAAATGCTAATATTACTGCCAACACATTGACATGCAAGTTGGTATTTAATCAGTGTGAACAATTGTTCGGTCAATAATGTCATAATGTAGCATAGAAAGTTCCAAATTCAGCACACAACCTTGTTTAAGAAGTCTCGATTTTCAAACTACAAACATTGCCCATCATATATTTATGTAATTTAAATTTAATGGCATGTGAAAGACAATTCATGGTTTTCTCCACACATTCTCTCTGCAGCATAGAGGAAGCAGCTCTCCCCGTACACAACATGATTTTGCGAGCAGTCAGTTACCTGTGTACGAGAGTTGAATGAAGGGCACCTTGTTTAACAATGTGTTTCATGTTTGGGAATCAAAGTAAATGACACTTTGTCTACCAAAGGTGTCCAAAACATTACTATTTTTACCCTAGTTTATAAAAAAATGCTGGAAAAGCACACAGGTTTCTTGAAAGCAGATGCATAAGACAGGAATAGATCAGCCTTTCATATCTGTAAGCTACGTAACATGATGTTCAACAGAATTCCACTTTGTTAGTCCTCAGAATATTTTATTAGGAATTGTTGGCGTGTTTTTGTCACAGTGTTTGTCACACTTGTGTTTCTTTTTGTTCAGCTGTGGTTTTTAGCTTGGAACTATTCAATGGCTGCCATTTCTTGCCCAGTCTCTTTCTTATTGGCGAGTCATGAAGACTTGACCTTAACCGAGGCAAGAGAGGCCTGCAGTGCTTCAGATGTTGTTCTGGGTTCTTAATGAGTTGTCGATGCACTCCTGGAAAAGGTTTGGGGACCAGCCACTCCCGGGAAGCTTCACCTCAGCTCTTTCTCTTTTTTTTCTGTCCATTTATGATTCTCACTGTGGTTTCCTGGAGCCTTAGAAATAGCGTTGTTACCCTTTCCAAGCTGACAGATGTCATTGACTTTTTCAGCTGTTTCTGAATTTACTTTTATCAGGGCATGATGCATTTCTGTTTGAAGTCTTTAAGCCTATTTTGTGTTGTCAGACAGATCCTATTTAAGATGTATTGCATCAGGTTTTAATCAGGCTTGGATGTGCCGAGTCAAACTTAAATCAGCTTCAGTGTCAAGCACTGTTAGTGCACCGGTTTAAATGAGAGTAATTCTATTTTTACACAGTGCAAGATTGATTTCCAATTTTCTTTCCTGAATAAAAATAGCTATAACTTTTCCTTTATTTGAAGCTGCAGTGTGTAACTTCTATAAAAAAAATGTCATTTTACATATTTGTTGAAATTGTCACTGTGTCGTAACAGTATGTTAAGAGACAAAAAAACTGAAAATATTAAGCTCCTCCGCCTTCCCCCAGTCCTAACTATAAACAACCAATTAGAACCAGGAGGCAGGTCTCTGATTGGTTGTTTTCAGTTCAGATCATGCATTTCTTCAGACTGCAACAGTAGCAGAGGGAGGAAGTAGAGGACCTTAATCTTTTCACAGATTGTTTGTCTTATACTGTCACAACATAGTGACAGTTTGTATAAATACGCGTTAAAGCATATTTGTCTGAAATTAAAATTAGTTTTTGGTACATTTACATATAACAAAAAATCTGAAATAATTTTTTCACAGCACTCTGAGAACTCTAATATTATCCAGCTACATGTGTTTTAACAAATAACGTGGGGCAACTCTGCAAATTCCAAACCATTATCTTAATTGGAGAAATAGGTTAATTAATCTAGCATGATTTGCTATATATTTTAAGGGTAAGGGGAAATAAATACATACATTTCAATGTTTGTACATTTATAAATTTAGTAGGGTGTTCAAACCACAATTAATTGCAAGTTGTAGGAAGTCATCAACTTCCTACAATAATGGCCTAAGTAATTTTTTTTTGCCAAAAGTAATTTTGGCAAAAATAAATCACCAACTTTTTTTTTGCAAATTGATAAATTAGGCAAGAAAAATTTTTTTTTTGCCAAATAATGACTTGGGCCATGTTTTTTTGGTGACAATATGTAATAAATGTCCTTAAAACCTGAAAATGGGTGTAGCATAAATGAATGCCATCAGGATTTATTACCTTGTGGACTAGGTTAAATTTAAATGACTTGATGTTTTACATCCTATTACCTTTTCCTTATAGAACTGATTTTGCCACACAGGTGACCTTTGTGATGCCAACAGAGGTGATGTAACATAGTGTAAAGATCAGAGCAAGTATTTATTGTCTATGCTGGGTATTTGTAAGATCAATAGAGAAGTAGTTTATATCGCCATACTGCTAAAATAGTCACCATTATCTGAACTCTGATTATTTTCAGTCATCACTGTAAATACCAAGAGTTTATAGTCTCAGTGTGAAATATGGCTGAGTATTTCACACTGAACAAAGATTTCAGTTTATGATTTGACAACCCTTTAGTCTGTGAAATAAAGATCCTTAGTTTTAAAAAAAAACAACAAAAAAAAACAATCTGGTCTCATTCTCATGAATCCAATTTCATTTATCGTCTTGTCTTGGTATGCCAGACATTACATCCCTTTTCATTCTCGTCTGTAACCAGTGCTGCTCCATTTGCTTAGTTGGTTTTCATTGAGCATAAATATTACCAGTCAGAAGTCAAACAGAGCCTTGAAAAGTGACATTTGAAGTGATGTACAAGCAAAATATGAGTACTCTGTCAAATGAAGGGAACTCTACTTGACTGATCGTAAAAAGTGTTGTTTTATCTTTCATAAATCAGATGGTTATTATCTTCTTGTGGATTTTTGCCTTTTGATTTGACATGGTACAGAGGGTGCTTTTAAGTAAAATTGGATCCTCATAAATCATCTTAATTGTACAAAGCAGGACTCAAAATTTATTTTTTGTATCTTTTCCACAAAAAGTACATTGGATATTTACAAAAAGACTAAAATAAGTGAATGAATGCATTCTAGAAAGGGATTATCAGAAATCATGTGTCAAATTTGACATCTCAATACTCTGACACTATTGTTCCATAATGAACCACTAAGTTAGATATGTCATCACCTATGCACACATATTTTTCAGCTTTTCGGGTTTAAGTTATTTTAAATTTCCCTACCATTTAAATAATTTAAAGGGTGATTATTATAAACTTCACTTTTTTGAGCTTTATTTCATCCTCCGATGTTATCCTCTCATCAAAAACATACTTGCATTGTTGCTTTGATTCTCTCATGCCCGTTTGAAGGATCCTTGAATCTCCCCCGGCAGCCATTCAATGGATTCCTAAATGCTTGCTCTCAAAAAGTGCCGCTTATTTCCACAAAGCTCCTCCTTGGAGCTGCAGTCTCCGAGGAAAAGCAATTAGCAAACACCTGGTGAAACTGAGAGTCTGCTGAGCTTATCATACAAACTATTCCTCAGTCCAGCGCTCCTAAGAACGGTTGTTAACAGCATAATGAGAAACATTGCTGCGATGATCGGCTGAAGGCGGAGTGTTGGAAACAGTAAAAGCCTCTTTAAGAGGCAGAGGCCCAATTTCAAGGCGTCAAATTATGAAGTTAAATTTCTTTTAAGTCATGTTTGATATACAGTATACAGTATTCTTGAAAGTAACAGTTACTTGATTGTGTAAAGAAGCAGATATGTGCCTGGAAACACACAATGCCCCTTTAAATTCTCAGTGAGCGTGATCCAGCATGTCATGTACCACAGCCGCTCATTGCAGAAAAATATGACTAAAAAAACCCTAACTTCACAGCAATCCACCCACCTACACAAAGCATGAACTTTATCATCCCTGACACCACAGTCACAGCTATTAAAGCAGAAAGATGTTTGATAGCTGATAAACTGACTGCTGTCTCTAGGAATGCATCTCGTTTCCCGCATTTAAAAAGAGCAATTCATGTAGCAAACATTTATATTAATATTTTCTGACCAACTCATAAACATTATTTGTTGTATATGTGTTTATGTATATGCGCATTTCCATTTTTTCACGATTAAGCAAAAATAATACAAATATCTGGCACAAAAATACATAACTTTTAACATTTGGTGCAAGGTTCATAATTTGTTTAGTTTAAAATATTTTCCTGTCATGAAAAAAAATGTATAATATTGTGTAACTGTTTTGTGGTGAAGACTGAACTTCAAGTAACATAAATTAACATATAGTCAGATATGTCCATTAGCTTGTAAGATCTAGTATATGCCAGAAGGCAGAAAAAGTTAAATATGTTGTTGGTGGCATAAATTTATGCTCTGCATCAAGCCCTTTTAATATGCATCATAAAGCCTGTCCTATATGTAAATATGCATCAAAGTTAAATGTGACCTGGTTAATATTCTAGCCTACGTGCAGAAACACTAATGCAAACAGATGGAAGGGCAGATGCATTTAAGTAAGCTACAGTTATGAGCTGAAATTCTGAATTTTTAACACAGCTATATTTAGTTACAGAATAAGTGCTCAAATAGAGTTCAGCAGTATTCAGAAAGACACTAAAACAAGTAAAGAAACACATTTCTGCTTGTTTTACTGGATGCTATGCTGTCTGCTTTTTCCTTGCTATGGATCAAATTACTTTTCAGTCTACGGTTTCAAATACTGCCAGATCTGTTGTGATGCTTTGGTATCTCAGAGAGCCCCGAAGTATCCTCTGACATAAGAAAAAATTGATGAACACTCAACCATCTTGTTCCCATTTTCTTGACCATAACATGTTAGTCTGTTTAGTTTGGCTTGGCGAGTTTAATTTGAGAGAATTCAGTTATACTAGATGTAATAATAAGTATAAGGTGTTAAGGAATGCAACCTCTAGGGGAGAGCAGATGTCAGCACTGTAGAAGTTATCTATGTTTGATTAGCAGCTTGTAAGGACCAATCAGTGCCCCTTCAGCGCCACTCTGTGCAGTATCAGACAACATGGATGAAGTCAACATTGCTCATTCCATATTACCCTAATAACTTACCATATCAGTGAGAACATGTCTCAAAGAGCAAAAACAGAACAAAGATTAAATAATGGAAGCCAGTTGTGGTACAAATGCAAGCCTCAACAATAATTTAAGATAGAAAAGGCACAGTTTATGGATTTATGAGCTCATATGATCCTGTAGAGGCCTGCAGTATCTTTGTACTCAGTTTGACTAATGGTTCATAAGTTAGGGCTGACAAGGAAAAGGGCTCTGGGATTTATTTGCCCAGAATCCAAATTTTATATCCTGCATGGGCTAAATGTTTTCTTTCTTTCATAGCTGTAATTATCTGCTGCACTGGGCAATTTAAGTTGTATGCACTTGATCATGAGTGGATTTGAGACACAACATGGGCCTTAAAGAAATGCAATGCACAATCGACAATATCCAATATGTCAACCTCCTCAAGGGTTATGCTGTTCCACTGCTTGAATTGAATAATGTTTGCGTAGCCTTGGTTGTCTGGTGTTGTTTTGTTTTTTTTACCGACTGAATTATTTCTTCCAATAGCGCTGGCTGACTAATATTGCAGTCAGTTGTTCATTAAGAGCCAATCACGGCCCTGCAGAGACAGAAACTCATGAATAGGTAATGAAGAAAGATGATGGAGGGATGTGATTGGTAGGTTCTGCCAAAGGGAAGAAAACAGATTCTTCATACCTGACACATGCAAAGACAATGGCGAAACACACACACCCACCCACCCACACACAGTGGACTGACACATCAACAAACAGATTCATCAACTTATAATGTATGCATGCGCTGAGAAGTGCTCAGAGAGAAGACAAACAAGGTTAAACTTATACAGATGTTTGAATTTTGATATATGAGAGGGAAGATACATTCCACTCACATTTATGCAGACAAAATAAAATTAGCCAGAAAGATGGTAATAATACTGGGCTTAAAATAAAAAGTGGCATCCATGAGAACATTTTGCATTGCTGCTTCATGTTTTATATTTCTGTTGCACTGCAGCACAATTTATAGAAAGAGACCCAAAGAGAACTGCACCTCAGGTTAGGACCAGAGGCAAAAAAAGCTGGTGTTCGTCAGACAGATCACAAAGGTTTTTACATCAACGACAAAAATGAAATGTTTCTAATGCATCTAATATAACCATCAAGTGTTGATGTCTGCATTGAAAATATAGCATCCCATGTTTGAAAAATCAATCAATCAAATTTTATTTGTATAGCACATTTCAGCAGCAAGGCATTTCAAGGTAAGATAAAAACATTAAAAACATCAAAACCCACACTTTAATCCTAATTTAGCCATAAGCAACTCTAAACAGGTGGGTTTTAAGTTGAGATTTAAAGGCACCCAGAGTTTCAGCTGTTTTACAGTTTTCTGGAAGTTTGTTTCAAATCTGTGGTGCATAGAAGCTGAATGCTGCTTTTCCTCGTTTGGTTCTGGTTCTGGGGATGCAGAGCAGACCAGAACCAGAAGATCTGGTCTTCTGAAAAATGAGGTAACAAAACCACAAACCTAAGACATACTATCTGTGTGATCTGTAAAAGACACCTTTGCAGTCCCCTTTATTATAATGCTTGCTAACACAAACAGTGAATTCAAGTTCAATCAGTCGCATATTACTTCATGACCACTAGGGAACAAAAGGGCAATCTGCACATGACCTAATGGTCATAGCTTAACATGTGTTTGTAGCTGCAGATAAAATTGATAATCATTCCACTTCATCTGAGTTTTGTTTCTGATTGTATTGATAATAGGATCTTACAAAATCACTTAATTTTGCTATCATTTGTGCTTAATTGTTCTTGTTTTCCATTTTAAAAATACATTTTTTGCAAGAATTAGATTACAGACCTCACTGGACAGAGCAATGAGGAGCATGCTGCAATATTTTCAAAATGCTGATGTCAGTTAAAAAAATGCTTTCTAAACTTTTTTTAAATGCTGAAACCTCTTATTGATTTTGAACTGCTACGTTGAATTTTAACGAGAAGACCACCAAAAGGTCAACGAAAGGAGCTACTTTGTCCCTTTCTTTGTTGGAGATGGTCCAGTCCTGTTTCATATTTTGAGATTGCACTTCTGTAACTGAAATACTGAAGTTTACCATCTAATTTGGTTTCGACTTCTACAGCATCAGAATTTACGCTGAGGTCCTTCTAATAAGGTGACTCCTTTCTTCACTATACCGCACCCTCTGCATGTTACATGTAACCTAACAAGATGAGTCATCTGTATAACATGAGGAGAGATACAATGTTCTTTTATTGCCGTTTTATTAAATCTACTTTTTGCAATGCGCTAATAATATAATGGTCACATAATACCAATCTTGAAAATTGGTGCAGTGTTCTTAATTTTGAAATCCTAATCTTTACTATAGCAAAGACTGTTTGTAATATTGTGGCCAAATAACGTGACACATGTCTCCCACTGTCTATGAACCATTTTTTCACAGGTCACCTGGAGCATATTCTTTTACATTTTAGTATATTTTGTCCCTGGATTAAGTATGAATAGTCTTTACTAAAGATGTTAAATGTGTGTGTCTTTGCTGTTTACTTTGAGCAATTATCAACTTTTTAATCTTTTAGCCTAACAGCTTTATAAAACTTGGATTTTAATGAGGCTACACATATCTAAATTTTTTTCCAAGAGTGTTTTCAAGTAAACAGTCAATTTTCACAGTGTTCCAACTAAAAAGTGTACACTAAAAGCCATTTTTAACCGCCATTCATCTGTGTGAATAATTTGTTGACTGCACCGTCAAATGGATATTGGATCTGTCATGAACAGCATCTGGTAATGCAACAAACGTACAGCGTTTGATGGTTGACGTAGGAGGTAAAATCCACTTTACCTTTGTTTTTAAAATCAGTTGCCAAACCTAATCTCTGGATATTTTCTTTAAAACACAAAAGGCCTGTTGCATTTATTCTTTGTAACACCCATCTAAGTAATGCGCCTCTAAATAACAAACTTAGCTTTACCCGAGAAACAAACCTGTGAGAATGGCACAGACTTTACTCTCAACTACAAGTTGTTTGTTGGGTCCCATTGTTGTCCGTGTTGTGCATGGAAATGCACCTTGTTGGAGAACTGTGGACTGAGCAGTATTTTTGGTTGAGACACAGCTGTCGAGCACAACTCATTCTAACATCATTTAACAGTGCTTTTATCAGGAGAGAAAAAAAGATGTACAATCCCTTTTTGCAGGGGCAAATGTAGAAATTTGTCAGTAGTTAAGAGAGACAAAGTTTCAGTTAAGTGTACGTGTGTGTACTTATTTGGGTGTCTTATTTAGGACCATTTCTGGTGTATTTACTGACCTTGTGAAGACAGATGAGTGTAAAAGGGAGCAAAGACCAGTCCTTTCTAAGAAGAGGCTATATGATTGAAGTCTATATGACTGCCAGAAATTGCTTTGTTGAGCAAATAGGAGATGGAAGAATAGGAATGCTTTTATTTCAGTTTTAAAAATGAAAGTAATTTTCTGCAAACAATCCAAAATACATATAAAATATACATTGAGACCTATTTAGACTAAATTTGTTAAGATTTTTTTTCTGCTATGATTATTTTAGCAGACCATGTCAATCTTGCAGTCTTCTGTGAGTTAATACTGTAACAATAGGATACAACTGGAACTTATACTGCCATATTTACTATATGTGACAATAAAAGAAGATTAAAAAAGGTCAAGCATTTCCTTGTATTCTACAATTTTTTACACCACTTAACATAGCTGAAAACCTGAGATACTTCTTTCATTGCTATGAACTTACTCAACACACCTATAATCCAAATACACAATTTGCAATAGTTAAAAAAAAAAAAACAATTACACTTCAATTCTTAACAGTTCAATCTGATTAGCTGTGTCAGCGAGAATGCCTCTAGGTGTCAAGCTGTAATTACCGTTTGAACGTTCACTCAGGAAGGCAATTATCCCAGTGCTTTGATCTCAACATATGGAGATCCCAACTCAGTTACTATTTGATGGTTTATGATGAATTCTATTTTAGGTTAGATTAGTTCACCTCAAGGAAAAATTGCAGGGATTCTGTGCTTTTTCTTGCAAAAACACACTCCATGTGGTAGATTTACGACCCATCCGTCCTCTCATTCATTTATCCACACATCGTCTACCACTTAGAAATCCCAAGACTGTCCTCTCCCCAGTGACTTCTTCCAGCCCTTCTGGGGGACTCCAAGGCATTCCCGAGCCAGCTGTGAAACGTGATCTCTTCAGCAACTACTGGGTTTGCCCTGAGGCTTCCTCCCAGTGAGACATTTCCAAAAGACCTCCCTAGTAAGTCAATCAGAGGGCATCTTCACCAGATGCCCAAACTATCTCAACCGGCTGCTTTTAGGTAAAAAAAAAAATTCTATTAATAAATATGTAGAAGGTTGAATCCTAAGGAGATGCCATGTTAGTAATCTACTGTGTGGTTTTGCCAGAATCCCTAAAAGATGCTGTAATGATGCTGTAAGTGTAGAGGTTTTTACATGATTTACAGGTATTCCCTCAGTGAGACATACAGTAACAGTTCTGATTCTATTTTGGTTCGTAAAAGTAGTACAGTAGGAGACTTTTAGATGCTTCATACTAATCTATGGATGAGCTAATGTCAACTGAGCTGAATCTTTCTACACATATTTTCCCTGCGCTACAAATAAATGTTTGCATAACTAAATATAACAAAGCTTTCATTAAACAGTGATAGAAATGTACTGGCTATGATTGTGTTTAGCTCTTGACAAGACAGTGTTGTGCAGTAACAGAATTAATGTAATCTTAGCTAAAATATTTTACTGACAAAAAAAAAAAACAAAATAAAATATACAATTAATGAGAAAGAAAACCAGGATTAAACATAGGTTTGCATCAGCTGACCTTATATTTGATTTAATTTTTATTTGTGTTTTTTTTCCCTAAAATCATAAGAATGGCTACCAAATGAACTGTGAATAAAAAGTGAATGGTTGAAATAAAAGTGATTTTACCCTTTGAGAAAAACACACTGTCCCTGTGGGATGGGGGAGATATTTCCATTAAAATGGTTAATTCCCTCAATTTAGGTCTATCAGCAAAATGCCTACGGCATGTCTTAAAATCCTGGCAGCAGGAAATATTCTGAAGCATCAATTAAGCATTTAAATGACAATTAAAAATAATTGGTAGATTTGCTTTAGCTGTGCACAAGAGCTGCAGGCTTTTATTTACCAAACGGAGTAGTTCGGGAGCGAGGCTCCTGTCCTGTGTCCAAGAACCGTGAATGCAGCGCAGCCTCCGCTCAAATGAGAAAGTGCGCGCACGCAGAAATGCAGCTCTTTTCCCTTCTAAGCTGGCCAACAGAAACCATTTCTATCAGCGGGACATTATAAATTCTATAATATTAATATTTAGCAAAACCATCTTGCCAAATAACTTGTCCTTTTAAACCCCCCGTTGCTCTCTGGCTGTCTGTCTCTCTTCTCAAGGCCTATTAATCATTTCTCCCTACTGTTTTACCTCCTCTTTGGTTTCCTTTAATCTGCTGTTTTCTTGTCGCAGTGCTTTGTTTTTGCCTCGCTAACCCCACTGCCCTTTCCTCCACAAACTTGGACATAAATCACTGTGAGATTATTATTAATTCAGAACTTTATAATTTGGGCTGCAACAGAAGCAGGGGGATTTCTACTTATTTATTTTATTATGAGCCAAATTGCCCAACCTCAAACACAGGCAAGCACACGCATGCACAACAACACAGAAGGAAAACAGTCTGGCAGGACCTGGAGCCAAATGTGTCCCTCTGAGGTCTCATAGCAGTGTCTTATAGACTTAACCAGCCCTGCCAAGGCAGATTTGTTCATTTAGAGACAAATTTGGAGTTGTTTTAATGTAGTCTTCTCCATGAATATTTACTAACCCTTTGCACCCTGCTGAGGAGCCGCAGTATCTCAGTTTGGAAAGTGGAAGAATGTGGTGGATCAGACCATATGGCTTACTGGGTGGAACTGACCCCAAGTAGTACTAAGAAAATACTATAATATTTTTTTTAATAAAGTGAAGTTGGTCAACAAGGAGTATCCTGTTAATGGATAAAAACTAAAATCAAAGCAGCAGTTCATGATTTAGCTTCTAACCGGTGGCTCTCTACTGCAAGAGAATATGAAAGAGTCAAAATACTTTATTTACATAACTTTTTCCTTTTATTTTTACACATTTTATTGAGATACAACCACACACTGTAAAGTGGCTTTGTTCGTATTTTTTGTGATAGACAAACAATCCTAAACCATTCAGCTGCAGCTCTGGCTGTATGTTTAAGTTTAGTTCCGTGCTGGAAGTGAACTTCTATCCCGGTGTCAAGTTCATAGAATAATGTTGCCAGCACCATCTTTCATGGTGCAGATTGCTTGTTCAGGGTGTTAAGATTGTTTGCGTTTATTTAATTAATGCTGTCCTGGCCCAGCCTGTCAGACAGTCACCTTTCTAGGTTTGCATTTGTGCCAAAATATTTATATTTTCAATTGATAGAATAAACTGAGATGTTGAAAACCTGGGATTTTTTTTCTCCCACAACCTAAAACCTCTCCTCAAAGTTCGTCCTGATCTGTCTCGCGTGTCCCTTGGTCTCCATAATCCTGTTTGTTGCCTAATATTCTCTAACAAAACTATGCAGTCATGATAGTCTTGATAGAGAATTACACCGAGGCAAACTCTTTACAAATTAGACCATTTTGAAGAAGATTTTTCCACTTCAGTTGTACACAGTTTTCTGCTGCTTTAAAAAACTACTAAAATACATCAATGTTTGTAGTTGTATTGTGAGAAAATGTGAGAAATTTTAAGGAATCGGCACATTTCTTAAGGTACTGCTGTCTACATCTGAATGGGTTAGAGAATTACAGAGCAATTTCTGATCCAGTAACCTTTTGAACCACCCACTGTGCATTTCCGTTAACACGTATTAACTAACAAAGTAATGAAGATGACTGACAGCTGACAGGAAGCAGCTAATCAATCATAAGCCTGTTAAAGCTCCTCTAATTGATCAACTAACTTTTTCCCCACTGACACCACTCATTAACATGCTGATTAACCTTTTAAAGTACTTAAGATCATTAAAACAAATTAGGGGGCAAATCTCAAAGGGAGTGGCCAGGTTGTCAGTCAATCAATCAGATGATACGTCTGAAGGACGGCATGAAAAGAGGGCCTAGAGTTACAGAAGAAAATTCATAGGAAATGATGATGAAATGGAGGAATAAGAATGAAAATGTACCCTCTTTTCTAAAAAGTGGTTATGTATCTTTATTAGTAATATCTTCATTATTGTTGTGATAGTTTTGTAAATGTTTTTTCCCTTTTATACGGCCTGTTTGAATTGAATGAGAAACAAGCTGGGTTCGCAGGATAGAGAGGAAAGAGCAACGTTTTTTATGAAGTTTACATGCTCTCCTCTGAGCAAGTATTTATGTATGTATTTTGGGCACTCCGGTTTTCTGTCCAAATTTCTCTTAGGTGTAAAACTGTAAATGGATAAATGGCTTGTACTTAGCACTTCATCTAGCCTAGTCCAGACGACTCCAAACCGCTTTACACTGCATTCAGTTATTCATGCACACATTCACACGTTGATGGTGCTAAACTACATTGTAGCCACCTGGGGCAGACTGACAGAAGCGAGGATGCCATACAACCGGCCACTGCTGCCTCTGACCGCCGCCATCAGCAAACAAGGCAGGTGAAGTGTTTGCTCAAGGACACGACTGAGACCGATGGAGCTTAACTCACCAGTTATGCCCGGTTGACACAGCAAGATTTTTATGCAGATTTTTACCCAGATCTTGGCATTCTGACAGTCTTAACACTCTGGTTATTGTGATGGCTCTAAAGATAATCTTAAGAGATATTCCTGCTGTGTATGTTGTGCAAAGAGCGATCTAATCTGCTTGGACAGACATAGGGACCTCACCAACTTCAACATTTGGATATTTAACCCTTGGGCGTGCAAGGACTGAGGCAAACATGGAGGACTGTGGCAAATGATACAAGTTTTACGGGTGTGAGGTCGGTTGGACCCCATTTGTAAACACAAGGGTTAACGTATTGGATTGTCCTGACCCAATATCCAAGCACTTTGGATGTTTCCCGAGAACAAATGACCAAGCAACCTGTTGAATGTGGCATGCTGCCTATCACAAAGTATACTGGCAGAAACATCTAGGAAAATCCAAAATACACAATCATAATTCTGGAGGGAACAAAATACAACTCTATTTCATAATGCTTATGCTGTTTCCACTCCTTTAACCAATGGTTTTTCTTTTCATATTGGTTTTTTATTTTGAAAATAGGCCATTGCCGTCTCCTTGGCGATCTTGTTTATTTATGCTGAACTAACGTTTGATTTCAGGAGGTGTTGCTAGATTTTCCGTCTGAATGTTTGTGAGTGAAATCTGTTTGTGTGTTGTGTTGGTTGTCTTTGCTGTTTGGCTGTGCACCACACACATGTCGGACCAAACCTGTTATGTCTGATTTATTTATTTCTTTTTATTGTAGTGTGTGGGATCGCTCAGGTTTTGAAAATTAATCGATAATTTCCAAATCTTGCTGTGTGACCCAGGTGTTACAAGACAAATTTCTACCTCCTGAGATACGCTCACCATAAACGTGTGTGCATTACTTGTCTGGTGACAGACATCCACATCTTATTTTTTGTTTAGATGCCATTTGGAATGCGATTCCTCCTGCCTTCACAGTGACCTCTGAGGATTTGGAACAAGCTGTGAGGAGATGTTTTTTCTCTTTGTCCCCTTATCTACAACTTATGTGTGGATAGCAGAAAGTAATATTGATATGTTTGCTTATTTAGTTTAAAGATGTCACAGAAGAAAAATAGAACATTCACATATATAAGTGAATAAACTAATAATTGTAATGGCAATTGATAAACAGAAGGTCAGACTTTGAAGTTTAGATAACTCAATATAAGCACAAATTGTTTACACTTGATGGTCGAATCTATGTCTGCAATGTAATGAAGATATATAGCTTTAAGTAAATACAATACCAACATCATCTCTCTATGCATCTTGTACTCCAGCAAACTCAGCAATAGGATATCAAGGATTTTTTGGACATGGCAAAAAATCAGGAATGCAGAAATGTTGTATATTCTCATATGTGGCACTTAATATATGAGAATGCTATGCAAATGTTGCAGCAATGACCCAATGACAAAGCCATGTAATCAGTCTTTAACAGTCTTCATTTACAAGACAGAATGTTTACAACGAGGTTTCACAAATGTGTTTCATGTTTTCACGATTAAACTCCTTTAAAAAGTGTCCTCACATACACCAACAAAATGGAAGATACAAAAGCGCTTTACAGCAACTTCAGAATAAACTGAAAGTTGTCATGTTGACAATATTACCTTTCATTCACCCTCATGACTAAATTCAAATCATGAACATGGCAGATTTTAGGTTTATAAGGAATTTTAAATTCAACCAGGTGGCGACAGTCATAGGAGTCCCATCCTGTAACCAATGGATTGTTGGTACGAATTTCTGCTCTGTCTGTGTCAGTTACTGTGTCCTTGGGCAAGAGGTGCAAGAGGTGCTGCCACGCACCAGTGGCATGTAGTAGCTACTAGTGGCACTTAGTAGCTACTACATGTGGCAAATCCAGCTTGCCACCATCAGCGTGTGAATGTGTTCATGAATGAGTGAATGACTGAAAGTAGAGTAAAGTGCTTTAGGGTCCTCTGGCTTAAATAAAGCACTATCCAAGTACAGGCCATTCATAATGCGCTCTCTTTTACCTTCAGTTGAAGGCTCAACTTTCTTCCCCATCATAACCTGGACAAATCCAGACTGAACTCACATCTTTTCCAAACAGTACTCTCATTTTTATTACATTTTTATTAAAATTCATTATTTTCATATAAAGATCGGTCTTTGAGATTACTTATGACATCTACTCGTCTCATTTTTTCTATTGAAAAATGTCTGGATGTCTTTTATCTTACCAGAACATCTTGTAAAAACAGTTTACTAATGATCTAAAGTGCATATAAGATGCCAGATGTGTTCACCTGTCCTTAAAGCTCTAGTGACACTAATTTGTCGTGATCTGATTGAATCTTTAGAAATTAGCAAAAGGGACTGCAGTCCAAATCTGTCAGGCACTAAAGGATGTATTGCTAAACTTATTGAATGAGATGCCCAAGATTTTGTTGTGCATTTACTGATTGGAGTTGTTTAGTCGTGAAAGTGCAATCATCAATCAAATTATGTTGCAATATTATCATGGTGTGCACATCATTATATTAAGACCAGTGAAATGGGATTAAACTGACCCAATAAATTAGGTTTATTTTAAAACATGCAGCAAAGCTCCGTTTTTGGATTTATGTGTAAAATCAATACTTTTTAAACGGCACCAGGATAGTGATGGGAAATTCGGCTCTTTTCAGAGAGCGAGTTCTTGTGGCACGGCTCCCAGAGAAGAGCTGGCTCTTTCGACTCCCAGCAGCTCTTAATTTATTTTCATCTGTACCCTCATATTTTAGCTTGACATGTCAAATATGAATGTTTTGTATGTTACCAAATCTTGTTGCATTTAGCATAAGCCTTAAAATGGCCTAATTTTATGTTTTTCTTGTATTACGAAAGCAGGCTTTTTTATTTTTGTGTAATATTTAAATCAAAGTATTGATTTTTGTTGAATATCTACTGACTGAGAGGATGGACAGATTCACCAACTAACTTTTGTGTCTGTACCCCTCTTTGTTTTCATAAAATGGTATTATCCCATATCCTCACTTGTGATTGGCCACAAAGGCAACATGCTACCAATCAAAATAAAGTTCTCCCATGAGCGGGGCAGAGCCACTGAGAATGAGTACTGTACAACAAAAAGGGAAAAAATGGAAAGCCAGCTTTTACTCAATGGGAGTTGACTCTTCTGATTCAGTAAATTCATTTGTGCATGACTAATTACCAAAAAACTTATAGAATATTTAGACATAAAGGTAGGCTTGCAGTATGTATTTAAAGTTTAACTATGCATTTGAAGAACACAAAAAATACAGACAGCCATCTAAATTACAGTAAAAAAAAACATGCTTTCAACCAGACTAGTACAGTGTGAAAACAAATATTTAATCAAGTCAGCCTTAAAAGATACAAAGCTGTCCTTTCATAGGCACTGCCAAACATTCAGCAAGCTGTTGTTATTTTACTGAAATGAGACTTTAAATTGGTAAAATCATACTCTAGTCTGTATAAAAGAAAAAAAAACATCACCTTGTTTGAGGTCAGACATTAGAACTTAAGTACTGCTGGAAAGTGCACACCACTTAACATGAAAACTAGAATTGGCATGGACTATACCACTATAAAAAATGAAGAGGTCAGTCATGGAACCAATATTAGAATTAGATTTTATTTCACATTAAGACTGATCACAGCATTTTCTTCTCATTCTAGTTTTTTTTTTTGTTTTGTTTTGTTTTTTTTTTGTTAATTCTCTCTCTCTTTGGTGTCTCTGCAAGACTCAGTGAAAAATCTTGATTGGCACAGATATTTTTTTTCTTTCTTTTTTTTTCACAGAAGTCCTCCCAGTGGTCAATTTAAAACCCAGGCAACATGTAGTGAGGTATCATCTGGGGTCATTTGCAACTTAATAAGCCCATCATAACCACAGGCTGGAAAATTATGCAAAGTTAATATAAAATAACCACTGAATTAAATGAAGTTTCAGTTACTGTAATTGGTTTAATTGACCAGAGATCTGCTAGAGGCACGTGATGAATGCAAAGAAGAATATAAGGTTTCCTCAAGATGACTTTTTCATGTAAATGTTCCGTGCAAATCCTCCAACTAAATGTCATAAACTGCTGAAATGAGACTTTAAATTGGTAAAATCATGCTCTAGTCTGTATAAAAGACAGAGGTGCAGGTTTGCATGTGCAGGTTTGCCCTGCAAAGTGTTAAAGGTTTTGGATATTGTTTCACAACCCAACCCTCCTTTTACAATAGTCCTGCCATGCCTCCCACCACTTCAAAACAAAAAACATTGAAATGTTAAATAATTTAACATTTATTTACTACTTTGTAATGCTCATTCCCACAAAAATGCAAAAAGAACACTCATTTTTGTTTGCCACGTTAAAAATGATGAAAAAGTTCAAAGGGTGTGATTGCTTCTGCATTACAAGCGATTTGAGCAGCATTCAGGATTGAGTTGGCTCGTGTCAGTCTCCTCACTTGCTCATTTCTACTTCAAAAGCCGGTTACTCACGTACCAAATTTTCATGTCAGAGAAGATTAGGAGGGAGAACGTGACTTATGCTTGTGAGAAGACTAATATAAGCCCAAAGACATTAAGATGCTGGCAGCAGCCTTTAGAAATGAGCAAAAGACTATAATTACTGTTTCAGAGAGAGAGAGGGAGCTATCTAAAAATACCCTGTTGGGTAAGTAAAGGGGTGCTAGGAAGACAGGCGCTCACATTGCATCATTGATTGTAAATGAAATCAGTGTTTTTAAATGTTGTCCTGACATTTTTTTTAAAAATTGCAGGACGATAGGAAAGCCGGCACTGAGAGCTAAAATAAATGTAAGTGGAGTGAGTGAAGGTGTGAGGTGTGGCTCAGTGGAATGCAGTGAGATTCAGGCCAATGAATAAATCTTTACGTTGTGTCTGCTGACCTGCAGGTCGGGTTTTGTAAGCCTATTAGAAAGAAATACAGGGTTGCAGTTTATAAATAACTTAAGAAAATCTCATGCAAGGGACTAAGCTTTCATTACCATACCACATTTCACCTTCTTTACCCTACTTTCCATCACTTCCTCATAATACATGATTCTGCATTTTAATCACACCATGTGTGCTGCAGGTGCACTGCATGCCTCAGGCTAAGACAATAGCAATTTCTGAGTGACCTATAACGCTGCACGGATTTAAGAGGTGATTTGAGACTGAAACGAAAAGCTGGAAAATTAAGAAGGGGAAAAAAAAACAACAAGTGAAGTGTAAATAAAAACACTATCTGTTCCAGCCGTTCCGCTGAGCACAAATTCACCTCTCATTATCGCTGTTGGGAGACATGGCTGTTGCCAAATAAATTTCCAACCGCTTTCACCGTTTAGGGGCTGCATCAAAGAAAAGTAAAACTGTGTGCTTATGAGCACTTACCCAGGAGAAAACAAAAAGCTAACTATGTAAAAACAAGGACAGAGAGGAAAGCAGAGAGATGAAAACAGGGAGAAAGGCGTTGTTGAGACAAAATGACTGGGTTCAAAAAGTGTGATTAAGAGGAGTTATTTGGAGGATTGAATTTCAAACAGAAACCAAACAAAACAAAAACCTTCTAAAAGTAAATTAAAAGCCAAAAATAAAAGCTATTCATAAGCAGAGTGCAGTTAGCCCACACTTAACCACCATGAGCATGCTATGTGCGGGTGCATTGAAATGATTTCGTCTGATCTTACCTTGGTAATGTGCACTGAAACCTCGGTAACGGTGGTTGCCATCGGTGACAAAATGCAGTCGGAGCCAGTTCTTGTTGCTAACGACTGGAGAGGGCACGTTACTTCCCGACAACCTGAGGAAGACCAAAAAAATGTACTTATAAAATGAGACACACACACACACACACACATTCACACACAGGTAGGCAATAATCTTTAATCTAATCAGTTGTTTAATATCATTAAAAGACCCTACGATACTTTCAGTTACAGAATAGAAAGACAGTTGGCACCAAAACAAAAGAAACAACAAATGGCAAACAACAAGAACTAAATACCAATTTAGAACTACAGAGGCAGAGCAATAACCTAACCAATAAGTTGAAGACACATTAAACATAAAATTGAATTCACCCATCCATCCCAGCAATATTTGTTCTGCCATCAATTGTCAACGCAAAAACTGAGGAGGCTCAGTTCATGCTTCAGAGTCAGTATTTTCCAAACCACCTGAAGCATCAAGGAAGGTAAGAGAACATTTTCTTCCTTTCTTTCTTCACCACAATCCTCTTTCTGACTTTGCTTTCTATGTATCTTTTCATGTAGGCACTTCTCCCTGTTACACTGTATTATTCATGTTTACAGCACTTCTTTCATTTTCCGCAAGGACATTATTACTCAGAGCACATTGTATGAATATTCAATTTGCTCCAATATTAAAACGGGAGTAAAACCATAAATCTACACAAAGCTCATGAATGTGACATTTAAATATTTAACAATGTGCTCAGAAAGCACTTAACAACCCTAAGCTACAATATGAAGGTATAATCAGAAAATTGTTCCTTGCAGGAGCTGAAGGAAAGTTTAGTCTGAAAAGGTAGGCATTCAGTACCTCCAGAACTAGGGAAGGGGGAAAAAAATCTTTTGAAATGCACCCACCGCGACGGCATAAGTCTCATGTATGAATGTTCATAAAATATAAAATAAGACTATGGCACCTTTCCAACTACTTGTATGGATAATTAAAGTCTACAATGAAGCAGAGCTATAGCTTTAGTGAAAACATGAGCAGAGAAGCTACCTGGCGTCTCATGAATCGTTCCCATGTGAACCATTTGTAATGCATTATTAAACCATCCATCTATGCTGATGGTTTCTGTCTCCAACTGTTAAGTGCTCAACAAAGATATCGGCTATAAAAGCATGTCGTTGAAACCCTGAGGTATAGATTATTTTCAGAACTGCCATAATTTTTTTAGGTGTTGTTCGTGTTCAATTAATTGATTCTAATGTGATGTGCAGAATGTGAGAGGCTACAATGTTTATTTTCAAGTGTCTGACTGGAGAATATTGTAGAAAAGTTGCATATTTTGTGGGAAAAAAATTAATAAAAAAAAAATATATATATGTATGACTTGTCTGAAACTGTATTATGAGAAGCATTACTCAGCATTACGCATTACTATAACTGATATTGGGCTATAAATTCATATATAGCTAATTTACAGCTATATATATAATTTATAGCCCATTTTACATAAGAGCAAAAAAAAGAAAAAACACTGCCCAGTCAAAAGAGAAAAAAAGTCACATGGATTTAAGAAAATAGGTACAAGCCTCCTATTGGATAATTACTGCAAAGGTGACTATCATTCATCTGGGGACCTGTTATGTAACCCTACCTGAAACAATGAGTAGCTTCTCATTATCAACAGCCTTGTCAAAAGTCACTCCCCATTGTCACTAAGAAATGCATTTCCATTTGCATGCTTCAAAACTAGAAAACAGCTAAAAAGATTGCAGAAGCTACTAAAATTGGGTAAAGAATTGTCAGGTGTATTATTAAAAACAGGAGGGAAAGTCGAGAACCATCAAGGAAGAAAAAACAATCCCGAATGATTGTCATTAACAATTACTTAAACGTCTGCTGAAATCAAATATTAAAAAACCAACAGTAGAACTCAGAGTTTAGTAGTGAAATTCAGAGCATTTCCACACACAACAACGTTAATGAAACTTTGGGACGGAACAGCTGTGTAGCCATTAGAAAACCACTAATCAGTGAGACTAACCAGAAAAAGCGGCTCTAATTCGCAAGAAGGCTAAAAGATTGGACTCTGGAGGAATAGAAGATGGTCATTTGATCTGATGAGTCTAGAAGTACCCTGTTCCAGAGTGAGGGGCACATCATCAGGGTAAGAAGAGAGGCATATGAAGTTATGCACACTGGCTGCTACGCAGGCCGTAGGGAGCAGTGCTCTGATCTGGGTTCGATCATCAACAAATGTGAGCAAACACTGATGTCAGCTGACTACCAAAGTATACTGAATGATCAGGATATCCATCAATGAATTTTTCTCTTCCATGATGGCACAGGGACACTGGAAGAAGACAATGCCAGGAATTAATGGGCTGAAACAGTAAAAAAAAAAAAAAAGTGGTTCTGGTGGGCACGAGACATCATTTTTACACACAGATTGACCACAGTCCAAACCTAAACCCCGTTGAGAATCTTTGGGATGTGATACAGAAGGATTGTGCAGCGGCCAAACTCTCTCATAATCAACACGATATCTTGGGAAAAAATTCATGGGATACCAGCTAGAAAAATAAAAAACTTGTGACATTACAGAAGCTTACCAAAACATGATGTATTTAAAAATAAAGGAAGCTTAACACAATATTACTGAGTGACCTTTATGTTGGTGGCAAGATTTTTATTGTTTTCATTCAACCAAGAAATATGTTTCTGAACAAGAACAAAGTTGATTCTTGTTCTGAAATATCAAACTTCAAGAAAGAAAATCAAGTGCCAAACTCCTGGAACATAGTGACAGGAATAAAACAACACAAAAAAATTCCACTGTTTGAAGAACTGATGAATTGACCAATTACAACAGTTTTGAAAAGAAAAATCTTTTCTCAGAGCTCTGGGAGAGCAAACAGATTTTTCACTTTTTGCAGAGTACTTTGAAGATTAATCACAAAACCAAAAATGTATCTCTGAAAATAAACAAAGAAGCATTGACTGTGCAACTTTTTTATGACAATATCTCTAAGTACTGGTTTTGTGCCTGTTTCTTGGAAAAGTTCAATGAGAAACTCTTTCTAGGACCTAACAAGGGTCTAAAGGTTAAACATATGTCTGCACCACCATCTAATGCACTTTTTGCTGTTGTTAAATGTGCTTGCTACCTCCTGCATTTCATTCAGGGCTACAATTATTGACGGTAGAATGGATTAAAGCAAAAAATACTAAGATTGAGAGAGTCAGTTTTCCTTGTGTGCACATCTTGAGGAGAGGAAGAGCCAGTGGAGAATTGCCAGAAGGAGCAAGAGAACATCACTGATTAAATACACTACTAAAAGAGCATCTCTTCCTCTCTCCATTTCTGTGTCTACCGCCCTGCCATCCATCCATCCTGTACAGCAAAAATAGAAGGGAAAAGGAGGAAGCAAATAAAGAGGCATGGGCTGAAAAGGGGGTAGGAGTAGGTATAGATCAGTGAAGCTTAGACAGTGAGATACTGAAGGAGAAAGCCGTGTGAGGTTAGGAGGAGACGGAAAACCAGGCAAACGATGACAGAGGTACATTACTTTGTCTGCTGGCTATTTAATTATTCATCTCAGTGCCCAAGAACTGTAAAACAGAATCACACAAAACAAAAGGTGGCAGCTGATCCCAGTGTGGGTAATTTATAAATAGGAGATTAGGAAACATATTTAAGTTTAAATATTAATTTTCTACCACACCAAACACTTGACAATAAATATTACATAACATTAGCATTAGGAGCTGTGAACTTTTTGTGTTTGTTTTTCTTTCCCTCTGCTCCAAATTATCTTGAATTTATGACTGTTCACACATAGGCGTTTCTCTACAGGGACTTAAAATGCAAATCATAAGATCACAGTAGTGTTTATGCTTTACATTGTTTAGCAAGAGGGTAGAGAAAGGGTATGGGGCTTTAATCCAGTCCAATGTATGTGCATGAGCTACATTGTTTACCTAGCTTAGCTTGTAAAAACCTTATTGGCACTGCAATTCATATTGACCTGGTCTGGTCCCTTTTCTCTCCTTTCAGTGTATTCCTTTTTTGATAGATGTCCATAAATGTACAAATTTTAAGCAATCATATAACCACAACTGCACTCAGGCAGCAGAAGCCCTTTCTCGTAAAATGCTGCTGACAATACAAAGCTTTCAAATGGTGCATAAAATGCATTCCAGTGCTCCTATTGTAAAAAATACAATACATTGATCAAGATTTAATCAAGACTACAGTCCTGGCGAGCAATTTTGTTGTGTGGTGGTAAAAAGAGAAAAATCTCCATTGACTCCCTGTGCTGATAATTGGCATGCTATTGAACACTGTGCTGCTCACCTTTTTTCCCTGGGACAGGGAGGAGTTAAGCTGGTATGAGGGGTTGGGGCTGCTGCTGACTCTGATTCATCTGCTGTTAAGTGTGGCAAAAGGTATAGAGTGCAAGTTAAATATTTAAAAACCCTGCTAACGTTTGCCTTCACTGATTTAATGCTGGTGAAATGGAGGTTAACACCGGTCTGTAGCTAAGCTAGCTAAGTCAACAAGTTGATAATGACAGTTTACCCACCTCTGGGGAAAAACTGGATTGCAAACTGACTCTTTTGTCTTTTTTTTCTTTCCTGTTTTTGAAAAACTGATATATATACTAATATAGCTAGTTTTCTTAGCAGCATGCTTACTGTCGTTGTCGTTCACTTCTACTGACTACTATTAAACACTGACAAGTGCGCTGAAGCAGGAACAAACCACTTCCTGCAGATCGGTAGGGGTGTTGTGTAAAAATACTATATTTGCTTTTTGGTCTGTGAGTAGTACCATTTAACTTTTAGTGCCAAGAACAGATAAAAACAATGATATTATTAATTATTTTTATTGACAGCTTACTTAATTTTTTTTATGTTATAAACATTGTTTTCTCCTAAATCGGTGCCCATGTCGCACCCCCGCTGGTGAGGTACTAGTTTTAATATTCTCCTGACCTTTGGGGTGTGGCGATGTGGAGGGAGGGTGATTACTAAACTTCCAAGAAAGTACAGAGTTGCAAAAAATTGGTCGACAAAACTAAATTTATGTATTTTAAGATGCAAATGTTATGTATTTTCACGTACTACTAGCTAATTACCTATTAGTATCTCTTGAAACCAAGGCAAAATGACCAGAGAAGCTTTTTAAAATACACTTAAACTCTTCCCTGTACTTACATAGTACATTATAAAGGACTCTGTACTGTTTCAGTATTTCTGTATTCACTTGTCTTTTTTTGTATATATAGTTTTTTGTAATGGTTCTGCTCTGTCCTCTGTACTGCTGTAACAATGTAAATTTCCCCACTGCGGGATTAATAAAGTAATATCTTATCTTATCTTATCTTATCTTATCTTATCACTACTGCCACTAAAACAAATAACATTCAGTGACTGAAATTGTGGCTAAAGTTCTTCAGCGTTTGTCATTATGTCAAGTTATTATGATGATTTGATAAACCTATTAGATGTTTTTACATTTGCTATTTAGGTGTCTAATGGTCTGCTGGAGGAATTTTGATCTTTGTAACCTCTTGATAGGTAAAATATTGACAAATATAGACAAATTAGTCTTTAAAATGTGGCACGTAATTATGTTTCAAAATCATCTGATCAATGCTTCTGAAATATCTTATTCTTATTCTGATAGTTAATATAAACTTTGGGTATTCATATACATTCTTAGTGTGTCCAACCCTTTTCATTATACAGCAGTGAAATGCCTCTTAGATAGTCTGTCTTAATAGCCTTATCTATTTAAGACAGGTGAGGACTGCCATACACATAAACAAGCAAACTCACACTTTGTGCGATAAGGAGAAACAGGAGAAAATGCATTTCAACACGAGTCCAGACACACACAGGCATAAGGGTACACGCAC
Organism: Poecilia reticulata; assembly: GCF_904066995.2. Taxonomy (NCBI): domain Eukaryota; kingdom Metazoa; phylum Chordata; class Actinopteri; order Cyprinodontiformes; family Poeciliidae; genus Poecilia; species Poecilia reticulata. The sequence continues at coordinate 16,054,662 of NC_088840.1, forward strand.
ACGCACACGCACACACACACACACACACACACACACACTGCAGGAGTGTTGGACAGAATGTAGTCCTGTAGAGTCATCATCAATCTGCATAGAGACACAAAAAAGTTCCACCGTTTTTGTGACCGTGTGCCTAATGCATGCATATTGTGCGTTTATGTAATAATGTTTATTGCATTTGTGCGTAATTGTGTGTTTTCGCATTTCTCACCTTGTAAGGCCCATTTTTCCAACAAGCACTTACAATGTGAGTCCTTGTCTCTCCTTGTGAGCCCCAAACCCTGGGCCCCATAAGAAGAAGTGCTGTTATTTGGGAAAGGGTTCATTTTAGGACTAAGGTGTGAATTAAGTACAGGTTTAGTTTAGGGTTAGGCATGTACTGGCCATGGTTAGGTTTAGAGCAAGAGTCAGGGTTAGGCTGTAGGAATGAATGAAAAGAGAATGGAAGTCAATGCAAAGTCCTTGTGAGGGTAAAAAGACATACTATGCGTGTGTGTGCGTGTGTGTGCGTGTGTGTGCGTGCGTGCGTGCGTGCGTGCGTGCGTGCGTGCGTGCGTGCGTGCGTGTGTGTGTGTGCGTGGATGTGTCCGGGCTTGCGTAAGCATGCCTGCTGTGTCACTCTCCATCAATCTCAAGTGGGCAGGGAGTAATCAGTGTTCACAACAGGACCATGCTCTGTCCCTCCCTCCCCTCTCTGTTATCTCATCTAAAATTTTCTCCTCCTCCCTGCTCGCCTCCTCACCGGTTTGTCAGCATGAATGAGCCAGGTGTTTTAAAAGTGAGCTGTTCATAATAAAGCCTAAAATAAAGCAGAAGTGGGTGACTAAGGACTAATTCCCCATCACCCCCAAAATAATAATAACTTTGAACTAAGATTACATAAATTCATTGATGTCCAAATGGCAAAAAATTTGGACGTCAACTTTGCAGGGCTGGACAATATTATTTAAATAACATTCCTGATACAGTTATAATGATGTCATAGCCCGTCATTCATTACCTGAAATAATCTTAAGGCAGTTTTGGAGCCTAGATATTCCTGATCATGATGAGAGTTTTCAATAACAGAGCTGGGTTCCTCTAAATTGAGAGATATCACAGTTAAAAAGCTCATTATTTCTAAGTCTTGGGCTCTATGTTTTAGAGAGAACTGGGGCAAATAGCGTGTCTAGCTAGCACCTTGAGCACCTTGGGGTTAAAATTTGTCCTGTTTTCTTTTCTTCCCCATTTTGAAGATTGGATAACAGACTGGCCTCAGCATAACATGTGTTAGGGTTAGGCATGTACTGGCCATATATCTACCCAACATACTAGAGATATTAACTGAATGAAAAGTTCCTGGACTGAAACATGACCATGATAAGAATTATTTAGAAAGCTACAATAACGATAAACTAACATTGATGTCTGTAAATCTTCAACACTGGTAACATAGGGTTTGTTACTTTTCCTCGTCAAACTAATTATCCCCCCTTCTGGATCCATTACGTCACCATTCAGTGCTGGGTTTACATTTCAGAATATCATTAAACTGTTGTGCAACTTAATGTAACCAGTATAATAATTAGGCTCATTTTGATCATTTGAAAGTTTTACTTTTCAATAAATATTTCTGTTTGTATGACTCAAAAAGACTGAAATGTTTTAGGTTACATTTTTGTGTCACTTTTGTCTTTATAACAGAAAACATTGACCACAGTTTTATTCCATCCACCTGTTTATACTACAGCTAATGAACAGAAAAAAAAAAACAATTAAAAATGCTGCACTAAATAATTATATTCTAATTAAAGATCGGAATTTCCCAAAGTTTGTACTGTGAGGTAATATCCCTGAAAGTGAACAAGATGAAATATTTCACAGCTTTTTCCACTCCTCTAGTTAGGGGTGCAAGTTATTTTAGAAGGTGCAATATATTTGCTTTTTAAAATAATTTTACTTTTTCAAAGTGCATGGCCCAACAATTTCACTGTGTACACCAAGTCTTTCAAATTATCTAGAATTTGCTTATAGTAACATGAATCACCTCATTGGTTCTTATGTAGTTTTCACATGTCAAACTGTTGGAAAACTGTGTCAATATGTGACATATGATTATTTTATCCATTAAGGGTAGAAGCTGCTTGATGTCTGAATAATTTATGGAGCTAAGGGACTTAACATTAATTCTCCAGAATATTGCCATGTACTTGGCTGAAAATAAGAGAAACAGCTGTCAAAACCCAATGGAAAAACATCTGAATCTCATTAGACAGCTCAGGACCAGCATTGTTTTGGTGAGCTACTTTAATGTTTGAAAATATATATATATATATATTGTAAAAGAGCTCAAATAGCTTGTTGCCATGTTGACACTATCATCACTAAAAATAAGCATAACGAGACTAAAATACATAAACAAAAATAAGTTGAAATATTACTTCACTGACTCAACTGCATTATGATTTTGGCTTCAGGCGCAATTAAAAACAGCAACGTATGTATGACGGTGGAACTAATTGGCTGTGGCTTAAGCTGGCTACACATCACGCTTCATCAGTCTTCCCCTTCTGGCCAGGTCCCTCTGGTTTGACTTAGCAACTCCTGGAAAAGGTTATTTTCGGTGAGAATGGGAAATATCAGTTTTACTGCTGACTTACAGGTAACCTGTGGAAAAAAAAAGAACCTCCCTGCAGTGATGACATGAGTTCACTTTAATTAATGTCTGAGAGCCTCTTCTATTTCAGACATTTACAGTTTTATTTAATGTACTTTGAAAAGAAAAATGCTAAGTTGTAATGAATGAGGTCACAGTGATCGGAAAAACAACAATAATATGAACTTAAGTGAATCTTACATACATAATCCAATTAAGATTGTACATACAAAAATATTTTAGATTTATTTTTTATTTTTTTGATATGCCAACACAAAGGATTGCATAACTGTGACAAAAAAAACTAAAAGGATATAGGAATATGTAAACATTTAAAAACTGTTTCCTACCTTTATATTCAGCCTACTAATACTCCAATACTCAAAAATAAAATACAAGGAATTGTCTTCAGAATCACTTAATTGGCAAACAGCAATCTTTGGTGGCTGCACAAACTGGAGCGTTTGTGAGGAAATGACCTAGTTTGAGTTTTTCCGTTTTCCTTATTTTATGCTGATGAGTATAACCTGACTTTGTTTGCATAAACTCTAATCTAATTATCACACACTAATCTAATTACAGACTTTACTTTGATTCTAAGAGTAATTTCATTAAGCTGTTTACATGCCTGGCAGACACAGATTTATCTTAATATGCTCATCTTAACACAATATCGCATCCTGAGTTGACTGAATTAATCAAGCTTTTTTTGTTTTTTTGTTTCTCTCTCAAGTCAAAAACTAAACATGTGAAATGTTCTTATATACAACAAAAAAGACGGTTATGCTTTAGACTGTTTTCTGCAGGTTTTACAGAAAGAATCCAGTTAAGACCAGTTTTGAGATGGTGGCGCCAGCTACTGAAAACGACAGTTGCTCTAAAAATTAACACTCGCATATACTGGACAATCTGGTCACAGAAGAAAAAATTCAGATGGACAGATTAAGTCAGCGTATGGTGTTTACATTTCCAATCGGCTTCCTTATGTAGCTAATTTGTTCAACCTTTCATATTGTAACTATCTGAACAAACTTTTGTGACCTCGGACAAACAGACCAAGCGGAGTTAGCTGCTCTGCTTGGCTTTTGTGGACTTGGTACATGATCACATTTTTAGTTTCATGTGCAGATGGCAACTGTCAGTTTCTCAGTGACTGTCTGTCCTTCTGTGTTTTTCTCAACTCCTCTCAGTGTCCCCATCTCTTTGTGTCTACAACCTCTTTGCTCCCCCATGAGTCTCCTTGATGGCTTTTTCTTCCTGCATCTCCCTTTCCCCTCGTCTTGTCCTGTCAGCTCTCATCTCCCCCACCCCTTGTCCCCGATTCTGCACCTCTGCTTTCCTCGCCACCTTGCCTTTCACCTTCTTACCTTTCGTCTTGTCCTCTTCTCTCCTGGCTCATGTTGTCACCCCAATTGCCCTTTTCGGCTCCTCTTTCTGCCCATCCCTTTCTTGTCCCCTGTATTTTTGTCTCTGCTTCTTGAACATTCTTCTGAGTGACCTGAGATTTTCTTCCTAAAACAATGCGACAGCCCTTTCACTATGCTCTAATTTTGCCCCTTCTTTGGTATTTGACGCTCTGAAGTGAAGCACTTTCAGTAAAGAGTTTTACCATTTTTCCCATACCCTATCAAAGGTAAGTTATCACTGTGATGTATTTATCAAGACATGCCTAGACAATAGCCTTGTAGATCTAAATGACACTGAGCGAGCCAAAATTGGATTTAAAAATTGACACCCTTGGAGAAACAATTTGAAGGTCACCGCTTTAACATAGCAACATTGCAACATTGGGGCAATCTACTTGCCCCAATGTTGCAAATAGATTCAGACGAAAACAGTCCACATTATGAACTTGTTTACAAGCCCTCTACAAGATTCATTTGGCTTGTGAACATGGCTGGTAACGGATTCCCTGTAGAGTCCACCATGTCTCCGAAACTGGTGGTAGATGTGATATACAGAGGTTCATTTTAGAATAAATAAATAAATTCAAACAACAACACAAGCGTGTTTTTGTGGTAGCAAAATGAGAGAAACCTTCGAACAGATAATGTCAGAGAAATTTTGTGAAACATCTTATTTTCTTCTATTCTAATTTACATTTTAGCTTAGTGTTCTTTGTTTAAATTAACAGTACTATTAACTTCCAGTCATCTGATCTCAGTAGAGAAACTTTGGGATTTGGTGGAACAGGAGATTTGTTACTTTTCGATACTTTTGAGAGACCCACAAATCATCATGTTGTTGTTGTTACAAGATGTCTGTTCAATATGCTATGATCCATTTCTAAAGTCACGCAGCTTTACATAAAATGCAAGGCAGGCCCATTCACATACCTCCTATGTTTTCTCATTTCACTACATACATCCTCATTTAGGTTTTCCAATGGCCAGAGTAATTTGGATGCATCTACAACTTGCATGTAATGTATGGTTACGTAAGGCTTTAATATTTCATGAACAGTAACAATGCCGTGATCTATCCCCACCGGCTCAATTTGTTGGTGTTTCACCAGTTTTTAGATGCACTGTGAAATTTTACTTTGACCCACGTTCTGCTTACATTACGCTTTTCTCCAGGCTTGACTAATGTTTTCAAGGCATTTCTATCCTCATTAAACATTCAATGAATAAATATTTCAACAGGCATATTTGCTGTCTTCCGAGTCTTGCATTTCGCTAACACATCAGAACTCATCTGACTCCTATTCGCATAGCTAGAAATACAAGTGCAGAGATGGGGATACCCATTTATCCCATTCATAAAGTTTGGAATACATTAAAATTTTATTCTAAAATATATGTTTAATCAATTGTCTATGACAACATTTTTATGCACAATTTAACTCAAAAGTCAGGACCCTGACTTGCTCTAAAACTTTGTGTGTTTTGGCTATATTGGAAGTAATCTGTTTATCTTGTGAGCAAGAAAAACAGCAAAGTTGTGCATTTCTGTCCAAGGTCACTGCTCCATTTCCGATTCGGGATGGTGCCGCTATCCCGGCATCCTTTCTGCCAGCAGCATTGATTAGCACTCGGCAAGCATAACATCACTCTCTCACACACAAACAAATGCACGCGCACCCACCAACACACGCACACACTCTTCGTCTTACAAAGCCAGTTCTCTCAAAAGAATGCTAGTGGTCGACCGGATCACAAGCCCACAAACATGTACTGTTTTATGATGTTTTGCATAAAGCACAATAGCAGAAAGAATAGCATGAAGTAGAGCCAAGCAAAACAAAAGACCAATTTCTGGACAAGAGACAATGGCAAATTTTTTGATTGATGATTCAGGAGGTATTGGGTTTACTTCAGTGGAGCTAACCTGGACTTGTTCCAGTCACACAATACTTTCTCTTCATTACATTAAACAAAGTAGGTCATTATTGTCAGAAGGAATTGGGATTGAGACTGGTAATTTCAGTTAAGACTGAGCTTTAAAAACCCTTCAAGTAAAAGTGACATTTATTGCATTTTATCCTTCTTAAACCTTTATTTAAAAGATTTAAAATTGAAAACAATAGTGGTCAATAAATGCAGCATGGAAAAAAACAGGGCTTCTTGAGAGATGGGAGAAAGTGGAGGGTAATGTTTTTTTTTTGTTTCTTTTTTAAAGTACACATGGAGTTAAACACAATTTTTGAAGGAAACAAAAGATTGGGGTGACAGCAAGGAGGTCTTCCATTCCTCGTCACGTCACGTCATTGGATCTCGTCACGAAAGATGAATTATCAGTGGGGTCATGAAATAGCTTTTATGCAATTATAAGGAGCATTTTATTGCTTTAAGTTCAGTAAAGGCTTTTACATTAATTATTGAGACGGGTATAGATAACTCAAACATGGCAATTTTAGCAAAATGCAAATAAAAAGCCCCTTTACATTATCTTGTTATAATTTAGAAGATGCATGTTCCATTTCTATTAAGAATACATATATTGGTTTAAATGCAAATCTGTCAGAGGTATAAATAAGTTTGGGTGGAACTGTTTTGATAACTACATTTACAAGGACGCGGCTAAATCAAATGCACAAGCGCAACTGTTTATCAAAGTGTCAGGTTTACCGATTTAAGATTATTGACAAAGTATCTCTGGACAGGCTGAAGGAGTAGATAATTTTGTCATCAACTTAATTGTGCATAATGAATCCATCATACTACTCACTTCACTCATGTAGGTACAGAAAAGGAGGATCAAACTCTGCGGAACACCTTGAGACAGAGGAAGGAGGTGAGAAATCGCTTTTTATGAGGTGTTTGGAGAACCAAAAAAGAGGTTTACCAGAAATTGCACCCACAAACACATGCACACACTCTTTGTCTTACAAAGCCAGTTCCGACGCCATCTCTCAAAAGGATCCTAGTGGTCAACCAGATCACAAGCCCACAAACTGTCAAGTGGATATTGATGAGAGTCATGGTGTCAAACCTTTGGCAAAAATTGGCACAAGGCAACCAAAGCTGCAGTGGTGTAATTTAAAACATTTAAGTACAGCCATAGCCAGTTCTGAATTCTTCCTGAACACTGGATGAAATGGTTTTGGCTTTTAACCCTCTTGCTGTCTTAGCGTAATGCTCAGGAGGAGTGCGGCGATTGTCACGGTCGGACAGCGGGTAAGCAGGGGGGTTGTCCCGTCAGACTCATAAAAGCACACACAGGGTCAGTGCAACCCTGCCTGACCGAGCACAGAGTGAAAAACTCGTGGGGTCTCAGTGATTCTGTCTCTTAAGACTGTGGGAAGGTTAAGTAATTTGTACGGTCTTCATTCCAAGTCCCTTCAATCCCTACACAGGCATGACTAGGAAAAGAATAGAAACAGTTTAGGATTACTGGTGGTAAAATGAGAGGAGTTCAAATGAAAAGTGACGGTATCTGCAAGATGTGAAACAGCTCTTACTAATTTTGAAATTAGATTTGAGGTTATACTCTACATTTATTTAATTCTGAATGCAAGGATCAGATTTCAATAAAAAAAAACAAAAAAACCCCGAAACATATCAATTACTCCAGTTAAAGGTTTCAGTTTCTCCCATCAAAGAGAACAGCGATGAGTAATGCCATTTAATTCATCATTTAATTTAGAACCACAAACTGAAGTAAAGCATCAAACAAAACTACTTCTTCCCCCCGGAGGAATCAGCTATTTGCTCGCATATTAGCGAGATTTTAGACTTTAATTATCTTGCAAAGGTTGTGCCTAATTCAGATGCGTTGTTAGCAAAGGCCAAACGGTATGCAATTCAAAGCTTTCGAAAATCCTTTCAGTTCTAAAACCCTGTCCCAACAATTAGCAGTCATTGGACTCCTCAAAGCACCTGCCTATTAATAAACATAATTTATGCCTACAAAGCAAAAAGGAGCCTTAAAGATGACACCAATCATCTCCAGATAGATCTTTGTTCAGTTGTCATTGCTGTAAATGACATATACTTGTAAGAAAAAAGGTCAAAATGAAGTGAAGAAGAAAAAGAACATATTTCAATAAAGATGCTCAAAAGATTGCTGGGAAGAGAAATCAAAGTGTTTCCCTGAGTGAGAAAAAGACTTTCAAGAAGATTAAGCAGGCTCTGGTGTGTAGCAGCATTGTTCAAATGTGCAAATGCATAAATGTGACCTTAATGATAGAGTTAGAAGATAAAAACAACTTCTTGTGGAAACAATAATAAGTATTTGGGGAAAAAAAAAAATAATTTTGCAAAAAAACATGCTTAACTAGTAAAGAAAAAGGACAGGGGTAGAAAATCTTTGTAATTTTGGAAACCAGCTTACAATATTTCATAACAAAATTAGTTAAAAGTGCAGCGTTAGCTTGGACAAAAGACTAATGATCCTAAACACAACCAAATATTTACAAAACACTGCCTAAATATACAGAAGTGTACATGCTTTCCATAAGCATATGACTGTGAGCATAAGTTCTCACAGTCATATAATCTTGGCATAATAATAATAAAATCAAACCAAAACAGAGTAGTTCATGATCTGCTTCAAGAAGCTGCTGTAGTCGTGGACTTGACCCTTCTGAGAAATGCAGGTAATAAATATGTGACCCCTGAAGAGCAATCATGGGCTAACAGGACTTGTTGCTTTGCACAATGATTAATATCTTCATATTTGGAAGCAGGCTACACAGTGGCGCAGTTGGTAGAGCTGTTGCCTTGCAGCAAGAAGGTTCTGGGTTCGATTCCCGGCCCTGGTCTTTCTGCATCGAGTTTGAATGTTCTCCCTGTGCATGTGCAGGTTTTCTCCAGGTACTCCGGTTTCCTCCCACAGTCCAAAAACATGACTGTCAGGTTAATTGGCCTCTCCAAATCGTCCCTAGGTGTGAGTGTGTGTGTGCATGGTTGTTTGTCCTGTGTGTCTCTGTGTTGCCCTGCGACAGACTGGCGACCTGTGCAGGGTGAACCCTGCCCTTCGCCCCGGAACGTTAGCTGGTGATGGACACCATCACCTCCCGACCCCAATAAGGGACAAGGGTGTAAAGAAAATGGATGGATATTTGGAAGCGCCGAAAATTGACTTTTCAAATGCTAAAATACAAAATAAGATTAAAAACAATGAAACACCTTTAGAGTGAGTCTTATATTTATTGCAAAAAATATATATATTTTCCTAAATAACTGAATCACAGCATCACCGGTCTGAAATTAACTGTCTTATCTGTCTTTCTTACAGTAATTTGACTTGATGAATCCTTCTCAAAAACTTGGCATATCTAATTTCCTTTAGAGCTTAATCTCAAACAGAAGATAAGAAAATGACAGCACTTTGTACAGCCCTGTCCACTATTTGATCATTTTCTGCCAAGTTGTCATGTCGTTCCACCCAAGAACACTAAATAGTACGTTACTTTCAGTGGCAATGTAGAAAACGTAGAAAATCTTGTGCTGTAAGGAAGGGGAAAAGTCACAGACTGACTGATGGACGAAACAAAGACTAAAAGTACAACTGAGGTGAAGGGAGATACTTTTCTTTAAAGATGCTCTGCTTGGTTTCAAGGACAACCAATTGTGAAACAACAAAACATAAAAGGTGTGCGCTTAGGTGTGCACATGTACGTATAAGTGTGCCTAGCGTTGGAAATCATTATAGCATTTAACTCATTGGGACATGGTTGTCTCATAGGCCCAGGCACACCTCGCTGAATGCTGATGAGACACGAGTGTGCACGTTTGTGAACAGTGTGTAAGAAGCGACAACGAGCCTGTGGGCTTCTGTGTTGAAACGTCGATGAACACTGCGTCCATATATGTTGGTGTGCAAAAAACTGCAGCCCTGCAGCAGCCGATAAACGCACACTCTTCCACGTTTCTGTATCAGAATATCAGTCATTAGCTTCCTCTGCTCATTTAAAAATTTGCATTTCGATAATTAGCTTCTTTTCTAACATTGCCAATGGACCTCGGTATATTAACACTTGGTGACGGGAGGCACTTCGAAAGGAATCACACAGCTTGACTGGGTATTCATGGAGATAATACAACAGCAGAAGGTTAAAAGGTTTAAATTTTAGAACAGATGTTGTTTTAGTTTGTTTTTTTTTTCTTTGCTGCACGGTGCCTGTGTGATACAAAATGGTGCACAGCAGGTAAGCGATGAGTAAAGTGAAGATATTTCTCAATTTGGTGACATCTTGCAGTTATACTTACAGTGATTGGTATGCAAGGCGACACAGAAGTGTAAATATATAAGACCCAAATTTAGCTGCTCGTCAGCAAAGAAACTGTTAGAGAAAGTTTTGAAACAAAGTATTACACTCTTTATGCTATTTCAGTGTTAAGTCCTTTTACAAACATAATGATGACAAAGTAGGTAAATATTTGTTGTTTACAGTTCAGGAGCAGGGAGAGATTTCTGTTTGCAGAGTGGCTTTATGTTGATATGAAGTTGCAAGAATTTTCACAAGGACAAAAATAACTAATGATAAGACACAGGGGGGAAAAAAACCCATATCAGCCTGATTAGAAAAACATGCAGACATACTCATGACCACACCTACATATGAAGAAACATAAAAGGAAAACACAAAAAAACATGTAATATGGTTTAACGCCTAAGGTAGTTAGTTGCCATGGCTAGATCAGTAGATCTGCGCAATTGTGGCATAAAGGTAATATTGCACAAGATAAAAGATATGGATGCATTGTACAGCGGTGTTAAAATGCAAACTATTAAAGGAGAGAAAATTATTTATGGTGCTATGGTCTCTGCTTGTGGTGAAACTCTGGCACAGCATCAATTAGCTGGGTTCAAAGAGGGTGTAGGCTTTGCTTATAGTAAATGTAGACATTGTGAGTGTTCTTTTGAGGACATGCAGTCATATTTCAATGAGGACTCATTTACTAAAAGGACATTGATGGGACATATCAAACAGATTGATGAAATAGAAAAAGCAGATACAGACTCACTTCGCAACCAACTGAAAACAACATATGGGATCAACAGACGAAGCACATTGGTTGATTTTCTTGCCTTTGACATTATAAAACAAACTCCACAAGATATTATGCACGTAATTCTAGAGGGTACTGCTCCTTTGGAAATCAAGACTGTTTTAAATAATCTTTTTCAGTCAGGAATGATAGATCTGGACTCTGTAAATTCTAAGATTCTTGGTTTTCCTTATTCACCTCAAGATGTTAGAGATCGGCCATCTCCGATTTCTCTGAGTACATTTATGTCAAGTGATGGTAAATTAAAACAGTCAATCTGGACAAATGCTTGTCTTGTTAAGGATTTTATCATTTATTTTGGAGAGTTTGCAAGACAATGCATATGTGCATCTGATATATGAGCTAATAGAGATTGTGCATTTAGTGTTTGCACCTGTTCTTCCCATTACATCTGTCTCCAGATTGAAGTCTCTTATTGAAAATCATTTGAAACATTGGCGAGAGCTTTTCCCAGAACACAATATTACACCTAAACAGCATTATCTGATACATTTACCTTCACAAATTGAATCATTAGTACCAATGGTTAAACATATGTGCATGCGATTTGAGTCTAAACATCGTTTTTTTAAACAATGGGCTTCAAAATTAAAATTTAAAAATATTTGCAAATCCCTTATTAATCAAAACCAAATATATGAAAGCTATCAAAATGTTGACCCTTCCGTTCACCCTATCTTTTTAAATGAAAGGGGGATGGGACCTGTATCTGAGGTTAAAGATCTGCATTATTTACGAGAAAAACTGAGAGACTTCATTGATTAGGACGAATTACACCTTGCTGTATCGGTCAAGTGGGTTGTAATAAATGGCAATAAATATATTGCCCAGAAATCTTTAATACTTTCCAAAGTAAACGGTAATTTGCCAGAATTTGGTCTCATAAAAAACATATATTTAGTTGACTCAACCTTGTATTACTTTTGATAGACATATTATTGCATATCAAGTCAAAGTCCCAGACCTTGCACAGGCTAATGAATAAGTGGATTCCGAAAAATTGGTGGATTTTACCCCATATTATACATTCAACAGCAAAAGCAAAACCTTTGTTTTGGTGAAATATTATCTTGGCGATATAATTGACTTGTATAAAAATGAAAAATAATCAGTGTTATATGATATGCCATAATATGTGTATCAAAATTTACAGTTTCAAAAATAATTAGTGTTACTTAATGCACAATCTCTATATCATTTATCAGATGCACATATGCATTGTCTTGCAAACTCTCCAAAATAAATGGTAAAATAATAATACAATGTCTTATTAACACACATTGTATTATTTTTCATACAATTAAATTAGGTCTTGATCATTTTATTTGTAGTCTTGTGATGACTGTGGTGCAGGGGAAACATACAACATGATAAACAATTTATGTTTTTGAAAATTGTGAAAAGTGTGACTTTATATCTAATGTAAATTCACAGAACTTTGCAAAATGTAAAACATGTTTTTTGTTTATATTGTGTCAATAAAACAATAAAAAAATACTTTGTTTTATTAAAGAGATTGAAGTCATGAAGTCCTTTTTCTTGAAATAAGAATTTACAGTGCTTTTAAGTATTGATATTCTAGTTTCAAGAATACAATACAACAATCTCAATATCAAGACTTAAAATCTTATTAAGATATTTAAGGAAAAATTACCTAAAATAAGAAATTTTTTCTAATAGAAAGAACATATAATAAGAAAAAATCTTACAAAAAGAAAATAAGAAAAAATGTACTTAATTTAAGATATTTAATCTTACTAAGATTTCAGTTTTTGCACTATACATATGGAGCAGTATGTAAACCCATGCACATGTAAAACTGAAAAGTCCAGCAAAGACTAGATAGAGAAGTTAAGAGACGTATCAGTTTCTAATTAATCACATTGTGCATGCCCCTTTTCAGCTTAAAGGTTCATTGCTGTTAATATGCTGTTTAATTTCTGTTAAACCACCAAAAAGCTTTCAAAAACGCAAGAAGTAATTTGTGAAACATTGCAGGTAAAGTATCCTAGCAACTCTTGGTGTCCAGGCCCCTCATAATTGTTTAAAAAGTAGCCAGATCACCACAAATCTGGAAAACCTAAAACCAAAGTGAAAGAAATGAAAGTGCTACAGTCCCCTCACAGCCCATAAACAACTTATTTGGTGATTTCTGATCCATTCCACGGTATATTTCTGCAGGCACCTCATCTGCACTGCTTCAATGGATTTGCCCTACAAATATGGAGCTGTTTGCATCCTCATCATCACACTTAGCCATACTATAAAGGTCGAATCACCATAAGTATGTTTGTGTTGTTGTTTTTTTTGTGTGTGTGTGCAGCACTCATTTAATGCAGCATTAATCAAAAATAAATGAATAACTCACAGAGTATGCAAACTATTTGTATGATATAATATTGTGCATAGAAGAGCAAAATTAGTTAAAAATATTATTAAAGCTTTATCAAATTTCAGTAGTTGCTATGTCACAGCTAACTTACCCATACTGTCTGTGTTGGGCTTTTTTTTTGTTTTAGGTTTTTTTTTTTCTCTCCACGACTCCTAGCAAGTAAAAGCAGCGTGATGGGGGTTTGCACCTGTGCAGAAACGCTCAGGCTTGCCTGGGAGCAGTTACCATTATTACTTCCAAATCAATACACATGCACACACTCTAATATCCCTGACCATGATTAGATTCAAATTGGTTACAGCAACAGCAATGGTTGATCAATACCCTAATTTACCAACAATCAATAAACAGCCAGAGCAATAAAATGTTGTTATGAGTGAACTATTTTAAAATACATGAAGTGCTGTTGAAAGTGGAACCATCAGAGATCAGTTAATCCCTCTGTGACGTATGAGCCATATACAAACGCAAATTATAGCTATTCACTTAGAGTCAATACCAACTGCTTTATCTTCACGAAAACATAAACTTTATTTCGTATTTATATTATTTTCTTTGTTCTTTTCTACATTTTCCTACTTGGCTTCAAGCTTACTTTTACTACTCACAATATTTTTGCTGCACTCCTTGGTGTGGTAAAATTTTGCCATAAAGTTAGCAACAACTGAAATGTCAGGTCAGTAATGTCAAGCAAACTTTTCTTTCCAGTAAAGTATGGATAAGGGCCAGCATGATTATTATATCAGGAGACGGTGCTCGGCTGCCCGGCATTTGATTGGATATGTCAGCTGTACCCTGCCTGCATCTATGGAAAAATGGGTTTTCATAAAAGAGAAAACTATTTTTAAATCATGGCTAAAACTTTCCTGACTTTAGCTTAGTTTTATCTTAGGTTCGCGGCTATAGATTAAGACAGACCCAGTTGCCTTATGGGGTACACTGCAAGTCTTCTTATACACAATTAACATTGAACTGACACTAAAATCTTCACATTTTTTCTGAAATGTCAGTGAGTAGTCCATTCGCCTCAGACTTAAACCAGTTCCAAACTAGCAAGTTTATCACAGCAGGTGTCATCTTGATTTTTGTTGTTTTTATTTTAATGCCAAATATAGCAAGCACATACACATAAGACAACACAAGCACTGCAATACAAAAAAAACAATATACTGTAAGTCAGCCATATTTTCCACAAACAGCAGCTAAACACCGACAATAACAAAACACTGGGACCTTACAATGCAGAGACAGGAAAGAATATCATGTCAAGTTTCATGTTATTTTATGTATAAAATAAATAAATAAATAAAAATATATGCTGATAATTATTGTTATCATCATTAAGCAGCTCTTATCCATAAGTCATTTGATACATTCATAGCTCACAGCAGCCATTATGGATCTTGAGAATGAGAAATCTCACACGTTTAAAATCAAACTTTGCGTAACCAAGAAATTAGAACAAACAACAAACGACACATTTTGTCACAAATACCCACTTGTACTAAAAGCAACACTCAGACATTTAAAAGTAAGCAAAGAAAAAAAAAAACTCACCAGATGGTCGGTGGTTCTGAGCCCTCCACTTCCAGGTAGTCATACTTTTCTTCGGTCTGGAAGTCTGTAAAGATGACAGAGATGGTGTCTCCGGGTTCGGCCAAAAGGATCCAAGTACAGTCGGCTTGGTTACCATAGTTGCCGGGGTAACCGGGACTGGTCACCACCCCACTGCCGCCCCTCACAGTGCCCCCACATGTGTCCTCAGCTGTCAATCAAATCAGAGTGACAAATAGAAAACCTGGGTTAGGGAGAGGAGGAGGGACTGAGGAGGCGGACTTTTTAAAATTTTTTATTATTATTTAATTTTCTAAGATTTGATGAGTTAATTAAACTCAACATAATTTATCAGGTTCGCATTCCAAAATCTAATTTGTAATACACGTAAAGTCGCTTCAAAAATCCAAGTCAGCCAGCCCAACTCCCCAACTCTCTCCCTCTAGGAGGTGGCTTCTCCCTGTTGCCTTAATTTTTAGTTTCCCATGTTTTGCTCTATGTATGTTATTGAATGTTAGAAATGAATGACTGTTTCATGATAAACTATTAGATCATATTAGCAAACTATATCATGAAAATATGGAGATCTCACAATCACTCCTTAGGTATGAAGTAAACATGAAAAACATGTCGATGGCACAGCTGAACAGTCTTGTAGAATAAATTTTTGCACTTTATGTTACGGCCAGTTAGAATTAGAAGTTGGGTTCATGGGTTAGGCTGCAGTTTCTGTAGCATTCACAGCTGCTGTCCTCTCCTCATACAAAATCAATAATGCGCTATGTTTCTCATTGTAGCTCCGCTCTCATCTCCTCCAATCACCACCTAGGAACTTTCGATTGAATTGGTTGCCAATTGACGGATTAAGAATCATATCCTATTGAACTTCAAATGGTTTTGAAAACATTTTAAACAAATGCAATAAAGTATTTTGTTGTCAAACGTTCTCATAATTGGTGATCACGTCTGATTGATAGCCTTGCGTAGCTGCTTGTAGTAGTGATTACTGTTTAACAGATAAAGACACATGGATTGCGCTGTGTACATGGCATAAATTATACATATAATTTATACAGACACTCACTGAGAAAAACATTCCACATTGCATCCTATTGAGTCAATGGTACACTGGCTTTGGTCTTATACATAATCTGAGATGGAAAAACCATGAGGAGTTACTCACATATTATTTACATTGGAAAGAAAACCAACACAAAATGTGCCCAGCCAGAGTCCCATTGACCAAAAAACACAAAAAAAAACACACACACACACACACACACACACACACACAATGTTGAACATTTTTCCCCAAGAGTCAAACTCTAATCTTGGTATAAATTATTCCTGTATAATTTATACATTAAAGAGGCAATAATTCATGGAGCACACTCTTATAGCAGACAGGTATTTCATTGCCTGCCAGAAAGTGCAAATTCGGATGACACCAGATTGCTCCGCAGCCCATCGTATGTTGATATCGACGGCGTTTAGAGAAGACAGTTATTGTGTACACACCAGATGGGAGTCATCATTAAAGTGCACTCTCTGAGAAGCTGAAAAGCGACATCCTTTATAAGAGTGCAGACAGGCACTGTCAGGTGTACATGCACATGCTTTAGGCTCATCCACGGAATGCTGGCTTGAATAAGGAAGAAAAGTGGGGTGGGGGTGGGGGAGGAGATGCATGTACAGATGACAGAGATAAGGTAAAGGATCAAGCCAAATTCCACCCACAAAAAAGGAGTAATGAGAATATATATATGTATATATGTATATATTCTCAGGACAACGACAGCACAGAAAATATAGGGGGTTAGAATTAAACAGGGACCAAACAGAGGTAGGCACTAAACAAAGAAAAAAGAACTGAGAGGTCAATTTTGAAGAAGGTAAAATTACTGGTACAGACTGTACCCAAAGACGAAAGCAACAAACGGAGTGGAAAACAAAATAATTGGTTTAAAATTAACTTTATGGTGGACCAAGACTGCTTCAATTGATCAGTGAGGAAAATTCACACTGTACATGCAGTTCACATACACTCATCATGGTTGCTAATTTTGGACTTTTCTTGCTTTATTTGAATGGCATAATTTTGAGGATGTAAAAGTTCAAAAAGAAAAATTAGGCAAACGAGTTTGAATTATGGTATTAATCCTCCAATTAATACATGGACAACAAATTGCAGATTAAACTCAAATGCAAAACTATGGGCAGATATTTATTGGCTGGTTGTGTTAGCACTTGTCCGATCAGAAATCATAAACTCAATTTATATTGTCTGGTTTCCTGTAATGACCCCAGCTTTCAAACATTGTTCACACTTTGTTAGAAATAAGGTTGAAGTTAAGACCATTTAGGAACAAACCAGTTTTGACATGGGTTTTTATAGCTGAAGTGTTGGAATCCACAACCTCGCCCAGATTTCAAACATCTGATCCACACCTTCACTGTCAGTGATGTAAGAAGAGCCCAAGAATTGTCAAATGTTCAAGATGTTCACCAACTGGATGGTGTTGGAACACCTAAACCCAGTTCAACACTGCAAGGATTTCACCTAAAAAAAAAGAAAAGAATCCATTACTTCAAAATGGGTTTGAAGTAATGAAACTTCAAGATCAACTTAAATTTTTCCAGCATACATAATAATCCGAATGTCTTCTGGAATTATGTTTTGGTCAGAAGAAAGAGCTTTTTCTTTGCTACTGTGATGAATACAATGCTTGGAGAAGTCAAAGCCAGACTATTAAGCTTAAGAAGACTAAACCAATTATCACGCATGCTGATGAAGGTGTGTTTCACTGCTATCGATTCTGGTGCATACCACAAAGTGGATGGAATAATCAAGATGATTAACCTCTAAATACTTCAGTCTTAATTAAAACCAACACATGAATGGTTTAAACTTTTTAACAAGCCATATGGATCAGGTGTGACTTGACACGGGTCATAAATATAGCTATATATATATTTAGATAGGACTAAGGCTGCTCCTGAATATTGTTTTAAACATGGCTGATGGTAGTATTCAGCACCCCAACAAATGACACATATTGAACTGATTCAAACATATAACTAAAATGCCATAATTCATACAAAATTTGAAACAATTATGAGTGTATGTGAACTTCTGACTGAAAATGTAGTAGAAGTTACTGATGCAATGAATAGAAAGGAAAGGTGATATTTATCCTTTGCCAGACATTCAAAGGATAAATATCACCATTTATTCATTTACTTGGATATTCATTTACTTGGATCAATTCCACAGAAAAAAAAAGAGAGGGGGTGGGGCGGGGATAAAAAAAACAAAAAAAACATAAAATAAAACAAACACAGTCAGTGAGGCAGGAAGACAGAAAGACCATTCAGCTACCCAGACAGTCATTTCACCACTAGACAGTCGAGGAGATTTGTGTAAATGACCCACCAGGCCAAACCAAGACCTGCTGAGGTGCCATCATACTTTCAGGAAAGCAATGAAGCATTGTGCGTTAGGTGTGTGTCTGGTGTGTGAGAGCGCTGCTTGCCGGATGGCAGCTGTCACAGGTTTATCATGACAACTGCAGGACATCGGCAAGCACTGATGGACACAGACCTGCACTCTCACGCGCATCCACACGCATACATACATGCATGCACACACACACCTCTTCCAGCCCGCAGGCATGTTCATCTGCCAATGACAGTTGACAGACAGATGGAAATCCCTCTAGGTGCACCGATTTGCGATGCGAGTCTAAGTAAGGTAAACGAACTGAAAATGCAAGACAATTAGCAGTAGGCTTGAAGGAGATTGCAAAGTTTTATACTGTCAAATTTCAGATCAAGGTGTATTGCATCTACTTTCAGATTACACCGGGTAAAGGGTGTTTTCTGTTATAATGGTTAACTGAATTGGCAAAGACACACAATCTTATTAAATTAGTCTAACTGTAGGATTTAGGCTAATTGAACTAACTGAGGTTTATTTTTCCAGGTTAGCAGAATTCATAAAAGGGAAACTTCCCAGTACCATATAATAATATGAGTCAGAGGTTCACAACAGATTTATTTGCTTCTTTGATACCAAAGCTGCTGTATGCTGTGGATATAAAAAGGATTTAGGTATTGCTAAAGAACTTAGATAAGTTTAATTGTTTTGAGAAGACAAAATCAATTTTGCGAATGAAATACATTATAGCTTGTAGCATATTATTTACAACCGCCTCAACATAAATGCTGCATGTGATATTTTAAGTTATCAGTGGGGCTGCTTAGCATTCATGCTTAAATTA
Organism: Poecilia reticulata; assembly: GCF_904066995.2. NCBI lineage: Eukaryota > Metazoa > Chordata > Actinopteri > Cyprinodontiformes > Poeciliidae > Poecilia > Poecilia reticulata. Next base: position 16,073,979 of record NC_088840.1, read on the forward strand.
GATTAGACCGTTTTTCAGCAGTTATTTGGTTTTATCATGAAAGAAAAGGCAAGTTCAAAACAAAATACCTGAACTAACTAAAATACTTGAAATGAGCTGATTGAGGCCTTTCACTTTTAGAACAGTTTTTCTGAATCTACCGACGGACCCAAGGGAGGTTTGATAATACATCAAGCTCACAAGACAAAACGTGATATTAGGTTCATTAGGAAGGTGATCAAGAAGTGACATAATTTGAACAGTGAGCTTGGAAATCCTGTTTTTGTCCTTGTTTTCTGAAATTCAATAAAGAAAACAAGTTTCATAACTTGTTTGAAAGTATCCCTGTAGTCCTATAGTGGTACTACATCAAAAGCTCTGAAGCAGATGATAACTTAGTATTACTGCCAGTAAGAATTATATGTCAGCAGAGGTCGTTAAACCTCTAATAGGTCACAAAATGTGCCTAAAAGTAAATCCATCTTTGTACCGAGTCAAAAAAAGCTTACCTCCATTAGGATGTAATGTACAAATGCCACTGAAACTCTTGCTCTAATTTCATCATTTAATAGATAAACACTCTTAAGCAATGCACATTTGATCAAGTTTGAAAAAAACAACCCTCAGACCTTTTAATCTTTGGCTGCAAACGTATCTATTCTTTCTGAAAGGAATCATACACCTTAACTTGACTTGAAGCAACTCAAATGCCATGCAACATGATAATCTCAACTGGCACATTATGCAATTAGGATCCTCCCCAATTTTGTTGTGTATCATCGTGTGATGATGAGACTGAGCGGAGACCACTTCAGGAGCAGCTGCTCTAATAAAGAAAGACATTTGTGGCATGTTCACAGGAGGGAAGGGGGGGGAGATACCTTTAGCCATCTGATTACCTTCGGTTCAATGTGCATGCAGCCAACGTGACAAACGACTAGAACGCTTTCGATGTAGGATCTGCTGTAATAATGGGTAAGCATTTCTTGAGCTCCAGTATTGTGGGAACATTTGTGTGACAGTGTCCAGTATTACAGTTTGCACATTTATTTCCTTTAAGTCACATCATTCCTTTTTTTATATCAAATTAACATTTATATCACTCAATTAAATCAGTAAGTTAATTTTATGTGTTCTAAAAATCTACCCCCCTCATCCCTTTTTAATCAAAACCTTCATGTGAGTCACAGAATGACATTTATTATGTTAAAATCATCTGGGCACTCTTCAGGAGGCTTCTTAACCATTCAGTTTAATTGTTGTCTGACAACAAAAGAATGCAGGCTTTTGGCAGTAGTTTTCAGCATTTAATTAAAGCAACAGGAGAAATAAGACCCAAAATAATAATAGGAAATGGCCCATCGACGGTTACAAGCAAGGTAGGCGAGCAGCCCCAGTGCTCGTAATAAATTGCTGCTAATAAACTGATCATTGTCAATGGTGGCCACCTCTACATTGCCATAAAAGCATGTATTCTGCTAGTTTGCAGGTCTGGCATTTGATTGTGTGTGTTAATAAAATTGTAAAGCGGTTTAAGACATTAGTAATGATCTCAGAGAGTGAATGGTTCCCACCCACTTAAAGTCCATCACTATATAATGACAAAAAATATTGTCAGGATAATAAGTATTGAAATATTTAGGACAATTGCCATCATAATTGACATCAGAAAGAAGCCAGGCCATCCAACACACAGTGACACTACAAAACGGCTAATATCAACATCTATACTAGCATGAATAAGCCAGTTACATGCTAAAGGTTATCCCACTAGGACTTGAAAAGATTGAAAAAGCAGGACAGACTCATGCAGAAGAAATCCTCTTCTCTATGGAAGCCACGTGGCAGCAAAACCACAAGTCCAAAAAAACCTGATCCCAGCTCTCAAGTATTGGGGTGACAGAGCGCATTTGGGCTGGCAACCACAGGACATTCGAACCTTCCAGAAATGTCACTTTTAAAACATTTCTGGTACAACTTCACTGACTCCCAAGGTGCACGGAGAGGGCAAAAACTTCACTTTAATCACATTAAGTTTAATCGTAGATTTTAATTACGTTTTTGTCAGTTTTTTTAATTAAAATATAATTTTGTTTTTATCACAGAACAGTCATCCGTTGTCACTTTAGTTTCAGTCTACTTTTATTCACATACATTTTTACTGCACATTTTTTGCCAACCAAAGTTCTTACTTGAAGGCCATTTAAAATGACAATCGGTGTCAGAATTAATTAGTATTACTATTTGGTTGATAGCTTGCTGAGAATGCAACACTACACCATATCAGGATTAATGGGTGTGGAGACAGAAAGGCACTGAAAACGACATAAAGAAAATTGCACTTCTGAGGCAAACATTCACATAACCATTATCTCAAAACATAGTCTTTTGGAACTCTCAGCCAATTATGAGTAATCTAATTACCTCACTCACTCACTATGCATTTTATGGTTGCCGCTAGGTGAGGATGATGTTGCTCTTATAAATGCCGCACAGGGCAAAAGCGTACTGAAAACTCCACATTTGTAGGAAGCACATGTTCACTTGCATCAGTGCAATGCCTTTCTGTCAAAGTAGAACATGGGAATCTGAATCAATAACAAGTGGTGGAAATCTTAACTCTGAATCTTTCAGGAGTTTGATTCCCCTAGTTAGAAACCAGGGCAATCACTAATCCTGGAAGTTTTAGAGTACGATCACACTTTATGTAAAACTGCAGAAGAAAATCTGAACATTGGGCATTAGAGTTGGGCAATTGAATTACACAGCAGAATATCCCATGCACCAACAGAGGAAGTAAATGTTCTGTTTTGTAAATTTGATGCCACTGCTCAATATTTTACACAAATGCGGTGCCTTGCTGGAGTAATCATAGTTCTTGAACTTTTTCACATTTTCTTATTTCAAGGAGATTATAATAAACCAGGAAAGCAGCCAAGATGCCAATAGTTAATTTACAGTACGAATATTAGCCGTGAACTCAACAAACATGACCTTTATGAAAGAGTGACTGGAACAAAACTATCATTGAGAGACCAAAAATGTCCGTATTCAATTTGCCAAAATGCCAGTTAGGGAGCAGAGTAAATGTGTGAGATGGAGCTCTGTTACAGTGAGACCAAAACAGCATTTATCTGATGAAGAAACAATGTTGTGACCCCGTTCCAATCACTTTGATCAATCAAGAAATTTTCACAAGGACCACACATATGTCATCTTATATTTGACTTGGGAATATTTAGTACCCACTTTGACAATCGACAACATGAGCCATTACGATACACTCAAACTCTAATGTAAAGAGAATAGGTTACGGGATTTGTTTTATTTAACAGCAGAAGAGAGCTCATAGTTGTTGCAGGCTTATTCTTTGAAAGATCCCACAGTGTATTATTTTGTGTGTGTGTGTGTGTGTGTGTTTTTTTCATTTTTATGCTGTAAGCTTTAGCTGTCTCCTCTTCATCCTTGTTCTTGTTTCATTTGGGTCATCTGCTTTCCATGTGATCACAATGGTTGCTCATACTCTGTATTTATTAGCATTTCCCTCTGTTTCCCCCTTAAGTTAATCAGTTATTCCATTCAACACTTTTTCCTTAATTCTCTTCAGCTCCTTGCTTTTCCCACAGCTGCTGCCCATTGTTTATTAGTCTCATCTGTCTTGTGTCCAGTAATTACAGCCGCGGCTTAAACACCTCTCCATTTTGTCAGTACTTTTCCACAGTCATCCATTCATCCTGCCTCCAATGCTCTTGAGTCATTGTGTTCCTGTATGTTGTGTTCTTTTAGTTATGCATTTTATTTGATAAAAGCTAATTAAGCTTAAATCTGCCTACCTGCTGCTGCTTAGATTTGGGTTTTGCACAATGCCTAAATAGCAACCAGACCCAGAATCAATAAAAACGATGTCCAATATGAAGTTTTTGGAAAATATCTTCCAATTACATCAAATTTTGAGAAATTTGATCTTTTGTTATTGTAATTTATTAAGGTAATTCATTAAAATACTTCACTGCAAACAGAAATAAACTGAAACAAAATGGCCATCAACATTGATAGAAGGTTGGGACAAAACAGCAGCTCTCGAATAAAGAATAGGGGTATGGATTGGATAAGGAGTGAATTAACCAAGTGTCTGGATTCACTCTTGGAAGATATTCACTCAAAATCCCATCATCTCCCTCAGTCCAATAAAACCTCTGCATCTTCTCAGTCTAGTGGTGCAATTTCCAGATTTAACTGTAAATGTCATTCATGTCTGTAGCACAAAGCAAATAAAACATTACAATATATGTTCCATTAAAGTCAGACATCAATAAAAAATCAGAAATAAGTATATATATAAAACGTAATATATCAGAAATGTTTAATATTTTGCATGTGTTTTACGCAGCCTCCACATCTCCTTTAATAACTCTACCAGCTTTCATTTCAAGAAGGAATTGTGTTTTTTCAAGCTGTGCTTTGTAAACATGTTTTGTCTTTGTAATGACCTGTAAAGTCTAGCGGATATTTTTCTATTTAAACATATTTTTGACCTTCAGCCCCACAAACCCAGAGGTAAAGAATGTACCCGACTTAAGTGCAGTGTAGTTTTTTTTTTTTTTTTGCTTTTATCTCAGATAACAACATGGGGAGACTGAAGTCAGGCTCATGCTACGATGCACTGACCCACATGAGGGGGGAAAGTTTCTTTGGTGGAGGCTTCTATATGTGTTAACTTGAGTGTGAGAGGAAGAGAGGGGTAGACTTGGCCATGTTGCCTTCATTTCTCATCACATCACCGAGTTGGATTTGCCCTTTTGCTTGCCTTTTCATCCTTTGCTCTTTCTCCGCTCACCGTTGGTGTTATACCTCCTCTCTTTTGTTCTTCTTGCTTTTTCCTGCATCAAGATTTTTTTCATCTCGTCTTCCACCTACCTGTCATTAATTTACTTTTTCGCCTTGTGCCTTCTTACTCGTCATTCTTCCTTCCCAGTTCCCTATTTCTCCACTCACACTTCCTCATCACCCCCCCTCTCCCACCCACCTCTCTCTCTTGCTGTTTCTCTCTCATAGCCTGGGGTGCTTTGATCGCTCGTTCTTAGCCTCCTTATCCTGCCTCCTTCTCTCCCATCCGTTCATCCCGTCTTCCCCACTGTGCTGTCATCAATATCTCAGTCATCAGAGGATTCCTTCTTTATCCTTTTCTGTCTCGCTGTGGTTATCTTTAAGATCTGACTTTCTGCATCTCACTCCATGTCTCGCACTCCCTCCGTCTCCTCCTGTTGATTGATTTCATGTGTAATGGCTTTTCTGGCCTCGTCCTCTCTTTTTCCCAACCCGTGCTTCCCTTCTTATTCCCCATAACTCGTTTCTTCTTCCTGCATCTTTTTGATAGGCAGATCACTATCACCGTCAGATTCGCAGAGACACACACATACTCAAACTTCAATCACGCAAGACCCAAACCTGGTCAGCCTCTAAGGATTATGGGCCATCTATATCATCCCCTCCTCTCCTCTGTCTTCAGGCTGTATCCATCTTTCCCTTCTGCTCTTCTATGTACAACTGCCAACTCATCCATCAACCTCTTGCCCCCTATATACTGTAAAGCTGGATATATATCAGCTGCCCCCAGTTTTCCCCTCATCTTTTCTTCCACACATTTTATAGTTCAGCGTACCTGCCCCGAATGAACAAACAGACCTCGAAGGAAATGTGTTAAGTATTTGCACACATATGGTGCTAGCATTATTTGTTACAAGTTACCCTCTGGACTGAGGAGCTCGTAGACATTCATCCAATTTAATCTGCAGCTGCACTGGGTGCCACGCTGCCTGGCCAAGCAGAGGGTGAGATTTTTATAATGGTCTCAATGTCACTTTCAGCATCCTGTCATGCCAGGATGCATTACATGGTTTTGAATACATTAGAGTAAGACCTTACTGGCAATGCCATCAAATCTGACTAACTAATAGAACACGTGACATTGTCAGCAGAATCTGACTTAGCCTTTTGAATGGGATTTACCATGCAATAAGCAATTTAATCGAATAATTGCTTGATAAAACAAATTTGATCATTTCCAGATGCATGTCTGTCTCTGTCGTGTCTGCCCCTTTTTCTACCAAAGAAACTGTATGACTTCGGCGCATCAAGGTATTCCTCCCCTTTTCATTTCCTTAGCGTAATGGGTTCGTATGGGGAGCGACAAATGACAGTGAAAAGAATAAGTTTTCTGCCACTCTCCAACACGTGGGAACTGATAGCGATGACAGCGACAAAAGTAAAATATTTATAAGCTTTCCTGTGTTGCGTCACTTGCTTATGTGTGCAAGCTCAAAAATTCACATGCACAGACTTCACCGATTATTTGGCTGGAGGAGGACAAGTGATTGTCATCTCGCAATGCTGGTTCCATAAGAAATGAACGGAGAGGAAGCTTGTATCGGTTACTTGCCAGGTTCATGGTGTCCTGCCACACCGTGTAGCATGAAACCAGAGAAATGCTGGTTTAAAAGCTGAACGTGAAGCCGCTGCAGTCTGGGAGCACTTTGAATTCAAAATGAATGATAGGGGTGAACCAATAATATGCTGCATCTGTCGTAAAACAGCATCAACTATACATGGCAATACAACAAACTTGTATCTGCACCTAAACCGTAATGATCTGATAGTTTGACAAAAAAAAATAAAAAATACAATCAAATTTATACGATTTCTTCACAAAAAGTCCTAACAGGCAGCACTGTCTGTTTTTCCCACCTGAGCCTAATCATTAATATACAGGTCCTTCTCAAAAAATTAGCATATTGTGATAAAGTTCATTTTTTTCCATAATGTAAGGATATAAATTAAACTGCCATATATTTTAGATTCATTGCACACCAACTGAAATATTTCAGGTCTTCTATTGTTTTAATACTGATGATTTTGGCATACAGCTCATGAAAACCCAAGATCCCTGTCTCAAAAAACTTTGCATATTTCATCCGACCAATAAAAGAAAAGTGTTTTAATACCAAAAAAGTCAACCTTCAAATAATTATGTTCAGTTATGCACTCAATACTTGGTCAGGAATTCTTTTGCATCCTTCCATGCGGCGTGGCATGGAGACAATCAGCCTGTGGCTCTGCTGAGGTGTTATGGAGCCCAGGATGCTTTGATAGCCTTAAGCTCATCCAGAGTTTTGGTTCTTGCGTCTCTCAACTTTCTCTTCACAATATCCCACAGATTCTCTATGGGGTTCAGGTCAGGAGAGTTGGTAGGCCAATTGAGCACAGTAATACCATGGTCAGTAACACCATGGTCAGTAATACCAGTGGTTTTGGCACTGTGAGCAGGTGCCAGGTTGTGCTGAAAAATTAAATCTTCATCTCCATAAAGCTTTTCAGCAGATGGAAGCATGAAGTGCTCCAAAATCTCCTTATAGCTGCTGCATTGACCCTGCCCTTGATAAAACACAGTGGACCAACACCAGCAGCTGACATGGCTCCCCAGACCATCACTGACTGTGGGTACTTGACACTGGACTTCTGGCATTTTGGCATTTCCTTCTCCCCAGTCTTCCTCCAGTCTCTGGCACTTTGATTTCCGAATGACATGCAAAATTTTCTTTCATTCGAAAAAAGTACTTTGGACCACTGAGCAACAGTCCAGTGCTGCTTCTCTGTAGCCCAGGTCAGATGCTTCTGCCGCTGTTTCTGGTTCAAAACTGGCTTGACCTGGGGAATGCAGCACCTGTAGCCCATTTCTTGCACACGCCTGTGCACGGTGGCTCTGGATGTTTCTACCCCAGACTCAGTCCACTGCTTCTGCAAGCCCCCCAAGGTCTGGAGTCGGCCCTTCTCCACAATCTTCCTCAGGGTCTGGTCACCTCTTCTCGTTGTGCAGCGTTTTCTGTCACACTTTTTCCCTTCCCACTGAGGTGCCTTGATACAGCACTCTGCGAACAGCATATTCGTTCAGAAATTTCTTTCTGTGTCTTACCCTCTTGCTTGAGGGCGTCAATGATGGCCTTCTGGACAGCAGTCAGGTCAGCAAAACCCATGATTGTGGTTTTAAGTAATGAACCAGGCTGGGAGTTTTTAAAAGCCTCAGGAATCTTTTGCAGGTGTTTAGAGTTACTTTGTTGATTCAGATGATCAGGTTAACTGCTCGTTCAGAGAACCTTTTCATGATATGCTAATTTTGTGAGATAGGAGTTTTGTGTTTTCATGAGCTGTATGCCAAAATCATCAGTATTAAAACAATAAAAGACCTGAAATATTTCAGTTGGTGTGCAATGAATCCAAAATATATGACAGTTTAATTTTTATCATTACATTATGGAAAATAATGAACTTTATCACAATATGCTAATTTTTTGAGGGGCAGGTTTATTGACAGAGACCTCTTAATCCATGTTATTTGCTTTTCACTTGTTTATTTATTTTGTATATTTAAAATGTCTTCCAGTTTCATTGTTAAATGTTATTCAGAAATTAGTTTATTGATCTTTGAGAGGGTTTACTTGCATTATTATCCCATTTTTATGATGAAAATGATATCATTTACAGCAATAATTTCTGGGACATTTAATCGCTCCACACTCTCCACAGTTGACACGTGAATGCTTGGTTTGAGGGATTTCTTAGAGATTGTATTTTGCGTTGAGTCAATGACTCAACGCATTGCTGCATACTCAGCTAGGAGGAGTGGATGTTGCAAGGCAATGACTTGAATCAATCTGTTGGATTTCCTTAGATAGAAACATTTTAAACTAATTTGAATAATAGACTGAGCCCACTGTACTGTTTGATAACTAGGATCAGTTGCAATGTCTGTATGATTGAATTGGAATGATTTTTTGTAAAGTGCCTTAAGAGGACATTTGTTGTGAACTGGCGCAAGCGTTTAGGCACTCCGGAATGGTTACCATGGGAGATTCAAGGATTCCTCAAACACGCACGAAAGAATCAAAGCAACACTCCAGCTATGTTTTTGATGAGGGAATAACGTTCTAACATTACTTAAAGATTGTAAAAGTTGATTTTGCATAACACCACCCCACAATAGAACAGTTTCAGGCCACATTTTATCTCTTGAGAATTAGTTTAGGCACCTCTTAAGACCACTTCCAAGCAACCATGTCCTGATAGCTTCTGCAGACTTGCTCCTCGCATTCTTTATGAAGCACATTCTTTGTGATGATGCTAGTTTTGCTCCCTCATGATGAGCAAAGCTTGATGTAACGATCTTTTGATGGTGTGGTCACTTTTTTTGTCTACTTGATCGTGCTTTGGATAAAAGTGATCGAGTTTAATCAAAGTGTTCAAGAGTGCAATGCACTGCTCCCTGAGAAACCTTCCATCCAGCTCTGATTTCACACCGAGAAAGCTCTTCTTTGCTCAGAATAACAATTTGACGACTGACACTTTCACTTTGTTCTGATGGCACTGTCTCAGTGTCAGAAAGCTCCTTCGTAAGCAATGTTCGGTTAGAAACCTCAGCAATGGCTGTAGTTATAACGGATAAAAAAATAGCTTTAAAGAGGTGCGTTTGACAAGGCCTTTTAAAGGAACAATCGATTCATCCTGCATGACAATGAGCAGGATAAGCATGTTTAATGACACAAAAAATACGTCATTAAATACTTAAATTCATAATTTATGTTTCCTAGGAAAAATAAATACAAAAATGATTTTAACATATATGAATAAACAATGAGCAATGGTATCTCTCTTATGCATTTCATCTTTTAAACATTTAAGTGGGACCTCTGGACTCTGAAACCTCCATTGGCTTTACATTCTGTAAAATCTGTTAAACTGTTTTTTTCACTGTTAAACAGCTTTTTTCACTGTTTAATTGTTTTTTCATTGTTAAACCGTTTTTTGAGGGTAGCCTTTAATTCACAGAGGCAAAAAAGAATCAAAACTAAAGTTCAAGGACTTCTAGGGCAATCTCCAGCCAAAATTAATTGATAGGTAATTTTTTTTGGTTGATTTATTCATTGATACATAAAATCATGCATAAACAAACGAGGGTTTGTACCATCTGCCCTCCCGTTTCTTGGCGGCAATTCTGCTGCACAGCGGACATATGGGCTTAAGAGGCGTCGTCGTATTTGCCAAATGTAAAACCATTTGGAAGTGGAATAAATGCTGATATATGATATTACTTTGCAAAGTTACAGGTCTTATTTGACATTGTGTTCCCAGCTTATAAAAACAGCTGAAGCTGTTGGAGAGCAGAGTCTTACATCTCCAGCTTCTGATTTGTACTCTTTCTGTGGGTGTGCATTAACTTGCTACCCTTGTTGATAAGAGCTTTGTTTGGGTATTTCAATATCAGAAGTGGATAAAATCTCGCAAACCTAAAAAAAAAAAAAGTAAAGCTCCCAAAGTGCAAGTAGAACAAATAACAACAACAACACCTGAATGACTCATCCTGCGTTTATGACTTCAAGCTAGAAACTTCAGATTTTTCTACACTTCTGCGTTTTATACAATATTCTTCCCTCTATTTGCTCTTTTGTATTTCTTTGTAAACCTTAAAGAGTTTTGCTGGAGACATATTGCCCGATATCCTCAGCTTATCAAAGTTTTATTTTAGACTTAGTCATTCTGTTCGGGGCGTATGCACACCCACACACAAGTAACCATACTGACCTTCAGCTCCTCCCACCATATGTCCACGAATCAAAGAACAGATGCTGTCTGCCAGTCAACTAAACAGCCTGACATTTAGGGCAATTAGGGCAGAAGAGGGCGATTTAATGGTAGATCAACAGATTGAGACATTTAAAGAGGAAAACTGATTGATGGATAGATTACTATTATAATTATTATCATTTTCAGCGCTGTCCATATGAATCATATTTAGAATCCATACAGTGACATAAAAGTCAATATTCCATAATTACTCTCTAACAGTTTTTTGTTCAAGTTTGACACTAGTGATGCCATTTAGTATTCATATTCTCTAATCATGGCCTATTATGCTCATTTCCAGTCTCGCATCATTCCAACACATAAAAGTGACTTTCTGTAACTCATTCAGAAATAAAATATCAAAGAGAATGCTACTTTTTCATCTTAGGAGTTCATATCTGGTCACAGAGAAACAATCTTAAATGATCAAAGTTTTACAAAAAAATAAAAATAAAACTGAAAACATGCCAGAATTATTGGGATGTCTGATATCAAAACATATGGAAGCATGTGTATTTATTCCTCTTTGCACTCTATGAACTTTTCATCCTTTTATGCTTTTTTTCTGCTCAGCTAACCTAAATATATTCTCTAGGGGATTTAGGTCTGTGGGCTAAACGGACATGGAGGTTGAATGGAGGTCATTCAATTCTGCCAAGGCCTGGTAACAAGCACTTCAGTTGATCTAGATGTGCTGGAGAAGTGATGTATGTACAGTAAAGGTTCTGGAAGACTAGATCAGAGCTCCACTGCTTTACATCATGATCCCGCTGAATGACCCATTTTCTGTAGAGGCCCCAAGATTTCTGTTTAAAATCGCCCCATGTTTTAAAGAGTTAAGGATATCATCCATATATGTATGTGGATTACAGTTAATTCTTACAGTATCAAGAAGACTTTTGTTCTGTATCTTCAGGATGTCTACAACATCACATTAGATATGTGGGAAGTCTTTTAAAAGCCAGTTTATCTCCAAAATCGGAGCCTTTTTTCTAAAAAAAATAAATGTCACTTTACTAATACTGTTTTTAAATTCTATGAACGAATGACAGCAAGTCAACTAAAGGCATAACTGGTGTATCATAAGAACACAACAAAATCAGCACTGTTAAAATAATTTCTTATTGCTGAACAATAAGTTTGTGTTTCCATAAAAGGATCTAAAATAATCAAGACCTCAAAGAGAGTAAGAGTTTCGCTCTGCCCTCTCGTTATCTGAGTCATTGCCTATTCACTCAACAAAACAAAGTAAATGAGATGAGAGTATTAAATTAGAGACAAACTCAAGGTAATGCTAACCCAATGGGGGAATAGAAACGATCAGAAAATGTAAAAACTGCAAAGTAGACTAAAGTAAGCATTTGGAGCAACTGACTAAAGCAGTACTGAATAAAGATCCACTAATCAGACATTTTTGATAATCATTTGATAGGAGTAGACTAGATGTTTTCCATTTCTGTAAAACAAAAAAAGATTGATTTTTTTTCAGTTTGAATGAGATCTATCCATGTTTTGTAAAACAGCTTCCTGTTAAACAGTTACTTATGCATTTTGTGTTTCCTCTGATATACCACCTCACAATACATTTGGGGTCCTTATCTCAACATTTACTCTGAAGAGTGTTATTGTTACAACAACTTTTTCATAAAGGGGAAAGAAAAAGCTGTCATCAGGAGCACCTGATGATTTTTAGATTCATCTCTAGTGCTATTATCAGAAGCCAGCTCCGTTATTACATTTAGCCAAAACTCGAATTCTAAACAAACAACTTCTGCATCAAATTTCTCAACTTCTGGAGTGTCCATTCCCTCTGATAACAATTCATGTGCTAAGTTGAGTGTTTGTAAACCGTGTGTGTTTCACGTGTGTGTATGCGTCTTTCTAGGTTTGTGTACATTCTGGCTATTTGAATGTACCTTCATCCATGTGCATGGGTGAGGCAGAGAGGCACAGAGGAGGGATTCTGGGGTGTTGGCAGGAGCTAAATGTCATCTCTGACTTCTAAAACAAGTAGCTCCACACTTAGCGCTCACCGCATCAAAGCGCCAACCAAATTGTCTTGCACCTTTAAATCATTTCTCCTGTTCTTTTCTGTCATGTCCTTTGCTTCCCCCCTAAGCAGCTCACAAAGTTGTGCGTCTGAGACAAAGAAACTCACACACAAACTGAATTCAAGCTAAATGGGTGATCCAAATATTTGATTTGCTGAATCTTGCTGGAAAAGATCCCTAAGCCAGTCATGCAGAGATGCCATGAAAAATGAAGGTTCTCTCAAGAGCACTTTCTCACATTGTCAACAAAACTGTCATCCGAGTCACAGAAGCCATTTTAAATGTGCAGATAATGCACTGAAGATGACAAATGGACATACTTAGTTTTTTACTGGCGCTCTGGGGCAATGGTCTGCTGAGCAGGACCCCATTTTTCCTTTGTCATTTGTACTACGAAAGCACTCACACAAGGACATACCTTTGCTTTGGGTAAACATGCGGTTTATTTATTGTGCATTTCAGCCAAACGGAGTTGATAAAAACACAAATGTGTACTGTACTTGAGTCAGAAGCACATCAAGAATTTGACCCATGTGCTAAAATGCATTAACATTATAATACAGTGCTTGCACAACCACAAATCTCAGTGTACGGAAGGAAAAGGCATGTTTTTGTTTTGCGAATAAAAAATATGAAAAACGTGGCATGCATCTGCGTTGAGCTCGTTTGGCTCCGTACTTCAAATGCGGTGCAACCAATTGTCTTCAGTCATCGCTTAATTCATATGGAGCCCACGTGTGCTAGCTAAACCCCCTATTAATACGCCTGTTCTGTGGAGCCCAACACTGAACACTGAGCACACCGTGGTCAAAGCTGGATTGAGCTAAACTCAGGTCCTGGGAAAAACTTGTTAGGAGCTACAAAACCTGGTTTGCAGAGTTTCATTTTCCAACAGAACCACACAACCAGAGCAAACAGTGGAATAAGCTGGGATAAAAGCTTATTTGTGTTCGGATTCCACTGCTAAAGTCCAAAGACCTAAATAATTAATAATTGAGAACATTTGACAAGAATTGACTTGTATGAAAGAATAAAATAAAAAGTTTGAGCCTTTCTGCTAAAGGAAATGGTCAGTGCTGAAAGACATGCAGTTGGTAATTGCACTGGATGTGGTTGTATAAACTACGAACTCTACAGGGGCTGAATAAAAATGTATGCCATGCTTTTGTAAAACATTTTGTATCAATTCTGTTATATTCAAAGTTATTTGATAGCTTATTTTGGTCTAATAAGCCAAATCAAATAAATTACATTGGACATTGTGGCTGTAACAAAACAAAACATGAAAAAAAAAAAAAAACATTTAAGGGAAACAAATTATTTTGCTAAGCACTGCTCAATACAACACAAAAAGGAGCGTCAGGGGTAAACAAGCTCTTGCCACAAAGTAGCTCTGGTATTAAAATAGTAGTAAGTAACATTTTGAGGCCACTTAGAGCACTCTGTGGTGCTTTCATGTGTTTAAATACTTTTAACTGCCACTACAAATGATAATTGTGTCTGAGCTAATTGTTGTGTTATGGAGACAATTTGCATGAGAACAGAGAGCTAAAGTTATTGGGGAAAAAAAAAGAAAAAGAAAAGATAAACTACAGAGAATGAAAAGTGATGTGTCTTTCTCAGAAGAATTATTAGATTACCGTCGCCAAGCAGTCACAGTAATAAGGTTCTGTCACAAAGTATTAAACAGCAAAATGCCACATGCCTCAAGTTATGACAGCCTCTCAGAAAAAAAAAACGTATGGGGGGGGGGGGAACTATTTAACATGGTCATTCCCAAATAGTTTCTGACACACCATCTATGCTACAAAGAGACATAAAACGGCAAGTGCAACATGCCAAACAGAGATCAAGCACAACTATAATTTCTAATCAGTATTCCAGGTGATATATAAAATTGACCCCCCTGGTGATCGATCCCAGCAGAGATATGGGTCAATACAGGAAAGAAGACACCAGCAAGACGATTGCATGTATGGTTGTCGTTGATTTAAAGGTGATGTACATGTGGAGGAGATCAAGGCTGCTCAGAGACAGCTTTGGCCTCACGTAAAAAAGTCTCGCTGATTCTACATGAAATGCGCAGAAGTCGTTGATTCTGAGATCTAAGAGATCTTTGACTCGGTTCGTTTCTGAAAAGCTGTAATAATGAACACAAAAGTTTTCTTCAAACTTTCACATGTACATTCACGGTGAGAGTTATTTTTGATTGATTTGTGTTTTGAAAAAATATCCTAATTCCAGCTTCAACAAGACAGACAATGAGCCTATAAGAGGTTCTGAATGTGTGAGTAATTATATTTTAGATGTAGTTAGACAGAAATAATCTCTATTCAAAAGCTTTAAGGCTTTTCCCGAACAAACCTGTCTATTTAAAATCTGTAGGTGATAATCTAAGATGTTGAATATAATACACTTTTGTCGAGAAATTTAATCCTGATCTAAGTCAGAAAGATTAGAGATAATTTGAAGAACCTGCGGGCTGTATGCAGAGAAAAAGAATTAGATAAAGGAATTGAAATGTAGGCAGAAAAAGGAGGATATGGGAGTTTAGAATGTGAATAAAGACAGATGAGTGTTTTATCAAGAAGACCATTAAGAAGATCCTTAAAAAACGCACACATTTGCCAACCTGCCTTTTAATAAAACATTTCAGTTTGAATTATATTTGTTTTCTGAGGAGCATAGTTTTGTTCTTTCTGTAATAACCAGTTGCTGCAAGCTGCCATTATGACAGCTGCAGATAAACTGCTGAGAAATGTTTAAGTGCAAAACACAGTCACCAGATTTTATTTGATTTTTTTTAAAATTGTTGATTTACAATGTTCTTTAAAACCATATGCTTTACACTGAATACACCAACATAAATGCCATTTTGATGTTGGAGGATAATGGGCGACCTGTTCTGAAATGACAAAAAAAAAAGCAACGGTACCTCAATTAAATACTACAACCAAGGGATGCAGAAAAGCAACTTTGAATGCAAAACATGTTTAACCTTGAAACAGGCGACATACAACAGGAGAAAACTGCACTGGGTGCGCCTCCTGTCAGATAAGAACAGAAAACTGAGGGAACAGTTCAGACAAATCATCAAAAGTAGACAATAACCGGTTTGAAAAAAACATTGTCTTAATATAAAATATTTGGCTTAGATAACTTTGGGATGATTCTTCTTAATTTGGCTGCAATCTGTAACAATTCAGGTCTGTCATGGTGGCATAATTATGTGGGGGACGTTTTCTTTTTACACTCTGACTAATTTCAAAACACAATGATCATAGTGATTGGAAATTAAAATCAGCATCTTCATGCAGCTTGTCACCAGAGGGAACCATAACGTGCTCTAGAATTTCCTGATAGATGGCTGCATTGACTGTGGACCCTAACCCAACACGATATTGCTGACTGTGGAAACGTCACACTGGGCTTCAAACAATGTGGATTCTGTGCCTCTTCTCTCTCCCTCCAGATCCTGGGACCCCGATTTCTAAAATGAAGTGAAGACTTTCCTTCCATTTGAAAGCAGGACTCTGGACCATTGCACAAAAGTTCAGTGCCTTTTCTCCTTAGTCCAGGTAACATGCCTCTCACATTGTCTCTGGATCAGGAGTGGCTCGACATTGAGAATGCAACATTTGGGGCCCGCGTCTAGAACTCATCTTTGGAGGGTCTCCTGGGATGGCTTTCATTTGACAATCCTCTCAAGGCTGTGGTGCATCTTCTCCTACAACACTTCTTTCTTCCACTCAATTTTCTGTTAATGTGCCTTCATACAAATCTCTTTGAACAACCAGCTTCTTCATCAATGATCTTTTGCTGCTTACAGTCCTGAAGGATACGTATGACCATCTTCTGGGCAAATCAGCAGGTTTCCTCATGATTGTGTATCCTAGCGACGCAGAGCGAGGCTGCTTAAAGGCTCAGGAAAACTTTGCAGGTATTTTTGAGCCATCTAGCTGATTAAGGTGTGGCATCATGAGTTTTCATAAATGACCCTTTTCAGAATATTCACATTTTACGTTTTCTGAAACATTGAATTTTGGGTTTTTATTATCTGGAAGCCATAATCATAAAAATGACAAGAAAATAAAGGCTTAAGATGTGTGATAATTCAAAATAGTATACGAGTTTCACTTTCTGAAATAACTGGCAAGCATTTTTCCGCAATATTCTAGAGATATTCTAGTAAGTGCTACAGTATTTCTCACAGTGTATAAGTGTGAAGGAGGAATCAGTGAGCAGGGAGCTCATAATGACTGAAAAATGTGGCAAATATCTTCACAGAAGTACTTAAGGAAAACTCTAAAATGAGGCCATTATGCCAGTGTTTACTTCAGGGTCATGGAATAATAATATGATTCACTAAAACTGACTAGCGTAGCAGCGACAATGGCATTCAAAGTGAAAAGAAGCACACTAAATAGAACACCCAAGGATTAAGAGTGTGAAATTGCATCCACACATGTGCGGATCTAGCCGATATCCAAAGCAGAGTATTTCTGAAATATTATTCACTTGTGGTTTTGTCTCACTCTGTTTCTCCTGAATGTTTAATGGAGGGAGGGCGAACAATGCTGGAAAGTGGCACCGTGAACAGCACACTCAAAACTTTCTTTCTGAACTGCCTGAAGTAATCCTTTCTTTTCCAGTGTTTTCCGTACGATTACTGTTTCCCCTTCCATTCTCCTTTTCGGCTCCTCGTTGCTAATTCAGATTCATTGTGCTTAGTCACGTAGACGTCATAAACTTCGCTGTTCTTGCTGAACGTTTTTCTTTTCTCCTCTTTTAACGAGCAGATGTCCACTCCACCGAGCACTTACCCTCTCCAAGTAAAGGTCCATTTCAAGGAGTATTAAATACCAAGAAATCAATGCAGGCTGTGCCTGATGTGTGTGTGTGCGTGCGTGCATGCATGCGTGTGTGTGCGCGTGCATGCGTGTGTGCATGTGGAAAACATGGGCATGTCTTTTAGCGGGTGGCGAGTTTTTGTGAGCGCCTGTGAGTTAGTGTGTGCTTGAATTATTTATGAGACTAAAGTGCTCCACTGGGAGAAATGCAATGCATCTTATTCACAACATTTCTATGTTTAAAACATGCATTGCTTTAAGAGGTTCATGATTTTTAATCGAAAACCGGACAACGTGCAACCTTTTCTCATTGACACAGATTAATTGATTTGAATAAATAAGGACGTAAACAAAAATGAATCGTGTGACGCCATCTTCTTGTATTAATGAATACTATGACAATCAAACTAAAACTTAAAAAGCCCTGCTGAATTATTTTCACTTCACCATGTATTATATATAAAAAAACATTCTATAGTAATTATATTTAGCTTCATGCATCACTATGTTGATGCGCTTGCAACAAAACGTCCTATTTTAATTTTTTTTTTAAACTGGCTTTGTGCAAAGTACCTTTAGCTAGTCAGTAAAATTGACACTACAGTTCCAACAGTTGTATGAGACAAGAACTCCGTTTAAGTCGAGTGCACTATTCTTATGTTTTCTTTGGGTTAAATCTTCCAAAAAAGAAGAAATATTTGTCTCTACACAATATATACACTTTAAGGTAAGGTTATTTAGGTACCTTTACTATCAAAATAAGAGACTTCCTTACTGCTGAGGTCAATAACCTATGGAAATTAACAAGCTTGCTTTGAGTTTTAATCTTCTAAACGGTAAAAACAAAGTGAAGAACAGCAGTACAGATGCGATACAAATGTTTTCTGCAGAGAGAGAGAAGACAATTTGTAATACAGGGATTTTCCCGATAGTGCAGCCATGCATTTATGTTTTTCACTAAAATAAACTAATTAATTTGTATGGAACTGCAATGCTATCATCATCTGTAACAGACTATCATAATAATCTAGTTCTGGCTAACACCTTGAGGGCTGACAAATATTCTGAAGCTAAAAAAAAAAAAAAATCTCAGAGAATAAAGAGATTCCAACATACATATTAGGAAAAAGACACAGATGGGGCTACAAGCATGAAACAAGCTGTACTGAAGTTCAAATGAATGCATGTGGAAATTTGTCCTTGTCTGATTTTGTTTCATTGTGTGTATCAGCACATCAGTACTCTTGCCGATATAAATCAGAGTGCTTTTAATAACATGAGCTATCTAGTGTGTATTTGGTCTTTGTTTTATAAAAAAATACACAATTGTAAATAATCACAGTGTGATAAGGGCTTTTATCTCAGAGTCATGCATAGGTGAACAACGTGATTGCATCCCACACTAAAAATGATCCAGTCATGCATGTTGACTACTGACACAAATAACCAGAGCAGGATCCAAGAGACTATGATTATTTATTTATCTTTTTTTTTTTGCCAAGAGAGCACAAATGTTTTCAGATATCTAAACATGTTACGAGGATTTAGTAATTTGCTGCTGAATGCACGAGCAGCACCTCAATTAATTAGAATATCAGTTATTTTTGTTTCAGTAATTGCATTTGTTGATAACGTCTTAAACCTAATGAATACCCAAAGTTCAGCTTCTCTGAAAATTTGAATATGCCACAGGAGAAAATAAATGAAAATAATAAAGAAACAGCTTACACAATCGTAGGGGAGACTGCTGACTTGACAGTTGTGCAGCAGACAGTCACTGACACGCTCCATAGGAAGGGTAAGACAGAAAATGTCACCGCTAAAGAAGCTGTCTGCTCAAAGAGTGCTGTATCCAGGCACATTAAAAGAATGTTGAGTGGAAGGAAAAGAAGGGGTGGAAAAAGTTACATAAGCAATAAAAATAAGGAAGAATGGGGGGGAAAGAAGCATATTCTAGAAGTTAAAATGTGACAGGAGTCAGCAATTCAGGAGCCACTGCAAACAGACAAATTTGGCACTTGGGCTGCAGCTGATGCATTCCTCGTGTTCAGTCAATCCTTTACTTAATACAATTTCAGAAGATGAAACCTGGGTTGAGGAGAAACAGGGCTGGATGTTTTCTCAGTGGTCCAAAGTCTTTCAGATGAAAATTAAGTTAGCTTTTTTTTTCTCCCGGAAATCTAGGTCTTAGGGACTGGAGAAAGAACATCCTTGAAATTCAGAGTGAAGTTTCCACAGAGTGGATCTAATGTTTTGTGAACATTGTTGGCTTTTCATCAAGCAGAAAGTTAACAGAACTTCCTGCTTCCCTCTGTTGAGAATCTTTATGGGGATTCGGGTCTCAGTCTGCAGCAGATCGTGGCACGCTGCTAAAAGTGCTAATACCTGTTTAATGGTCGTGGCATCACGATGCTGGATTTAACTACTGTGCTGGATTGTTATGTACACTGGTCTGATCTAAACCCTGTAAACTAAGTTAAATATTGTTAAGAAAAACACGAGAGGCGCCAGACTAAATAAAGCCTACAAATTGAGGAACACTATGAAACAATGGAACAACCCTGATCTTCTTCAAAGTACCAAGAACGCAACAAGCTGATAGCCTCCATGCCATGATAGTCTGAAACAAGAAAGTCAAGCAAAAGGAGCCTCTAACATTTTCTTCCACAGGAATACATTTCTGTATCAAGCAGCACGGATTCAAACCACCACAAAACCTCACTATAATTATGGAAGGTTTGCCAAGATGGTTTGCGTAACACAGTAAATCCCATTCATGGCCTTGGTGCCTCGCTGTCCTACATTTCTGACATATATCCCTGCTCTGCAGCAACGAAGTCAAATGATTTTTGCAAGTTTTATTAAAATATCTTAAATGACTCCATGCCACTTTCTCCAGAGTACTAGGGAAATCCGAGGAGCTGGGTTTTCCATTTACTTAAAACTCACAAAAAGCATTCTTTTTCTGCAAACATTACCTTTCATGCCCAGTGGATTTAACACAAAGCTGCATGTGTTTGTATGTGCCTCATCTATTTAATAACAGCTCATGAAATGCAGACATGTCTGCTTTAACTAAGTGGCTGTCCTGAGGCGACACTAAACAAGCGCATCAGGCTGTGTAGTGGCACATCCCCCGGGGAATGCATCTTTGTGTTTGTGCAAAATATATGTGTGTGTGTGTGTTAGTCATGACATGTTGTCGAAGCATGAAAATGAATATGAATGACTAAAACTTGTGTCATGGTGTCGGAGTTTGACATTTCATTCAGCTGCCGTGGATAACCACTGCAGGAAGAGCTCGAATTAAAAACAACAAAATATGTCACAGTTGTTGTCGCTAGCAGAGCTTGACGACAGCCATCATTTATATGATGATAAAAAAAACAAAAAACAAGAGTGGCTTTTGAGGCAAACATAAATTAGCATATTTAGGGCGTATTATGCACAGTTTAGCAGTATTATGTGTACTCTACAACCTGTATAGCATGAGTTGGGAAATGTGGGGCTCTTCCTTAGGTGCAGCTTTTCCTCCTTGTGGAGTTTTTGGGAAATTGCAAGTAAATTCAAGAAAAGCAACAAAGAACTGGCTGGTATGTTTATATTACCAAACCAGTGCAGCCAATGTAGTTTCGGTAGGCAAGTATTTGAAAAGCAAAATCAATGCCACTCTGCTAACGACAGACATTTTACAAGGACTATGTAAAATCTCTGTCGAATAGTGTGAATAGTGTGTACATTAATGGACAAGAACTGCTAAACCATATGTCTAGTAAATTAACTTTTTATTGGTGGCTCAGACTACGACTACATTCATTGCTGCAAGATTTGTTTGCTGTTTTTTTTTCCTTTCACGCTGCAGAGGATTCATCAACTTAAGTCAATGAGCCGATTGAAGGGACCAATCTGTGTTAACGTCACCATTTTAATTCCGTAAGTGCAACTCAGAACAGGCCAAACCCAGCACTAAATGCCAGTCTTAGAGTGACCTTTGGCAGGCCGAGCTAACCCTCTCTCAAGCTGATAATCCCAGAGGTGATAACCACAAACTGGTTTTCAGAGAGTTGAATAGCTTCATGCATGTCCCAGAAGACAAGCTTTTCAGTTTTGCCCGTGCTGAAACCAGTAGTGAAGAATCCAGGCCTGCTTTGACTTTTAAATACCATCCATGGAGGAATGTTGACAGAGGACACGTGGTCTTCTCTGGACAGAGCTGGTTTTGATGGTAACAGGGTCTCTTTTTTAAAACTTTTAAAATGCTGTCGTTTCGGGACAGTCTTCAAAACAAAGCACTGATAGCAAGATAATGTCAAGGAAAGAAGGAATTACCAAAAATTTTAACAAAAGTTCACCTTGGAGTCTGCTGGCATATAAGGATTGATAAAAACATTAGAACATAGAATTGAACCATAAAAAGGCTTCTAATCAAAAGAGGATCAACTTATGGATTTGTTTTATCTAATTTTTACTAGATTAAGTAACACACTTTATAAATTAACGCATATAATAGTTGTATGGTGAGGTTTTTGTTTGGCAATCTTTTAATTTGTTTATTGTGTGTTTTTGCTGAGACAATCACTATCTAATGTATATTATTAATACCACTGATTTTTGCATCTACTGAAATCGTCATAATATTATGATTAGAAGTTGATAGTATCAAATTTAGTGTTGATTCTAACATAAATCAGATTCTAGAAATATGCACATTCTTTTTGCACGGTGTCATGAATGCAGCTTTCTTGAATGGCCAAGAATTCATTATGAGATTTATTTTTGGCAAATTCTTTATTAATTTATTTCGTTATCATTTTTGCAAATAAATAAAGCTCATTGTTACCACAATCATCTTGCAAAACATCAGGGTAGTATTTAACCACTGTCCCCAATCCCACTTTTTGTTCACCTGCTTTTATCCCACCTACAAAAACAAACACACAAAGTTCAGAAAAAGTTTTTGGTTGCAAATGTGTCAAATCACAAAACTTATGAAAATGATGTCATGTCTCAAAGCCAGATCCCTTTCCTCCTTGTGTCTGAGAAAGCAAGAACTTCTGGACAAACCTTCAGATGAAGGTGATCTAAATGCTGCAATGCAGGTGCAGGTTGGTTAAAATTCAACATTTCTCATGATACCCTCTCTTTCATCTGTGCGCAGGTGTGCGCTTTTTAACACTTCTCTCTTGCCTATCTCCTCAACTGTCAGCCTGTCTTTAATCTCATAGTGTCTAAGTGTGCTTCGTCTAGGCCAGCTATTGACATGCAACTCTTTTAATGTTTGATGTTTGAGCAACACGTTGTATTTCAGGCGTATATCCTACACCGGCTATATGGAACACACTCTGCCGGTAAAGCTGTTCTCCTGTCAGCAACAGAATCTCTTTATGCTAAAACTACATTATGCATTCAGATAGAGAGCCTAACCAGCAGTCACCGTGGTAACCCAAAACACATCCATCATAATCACCATGACAACCACAGTTAAAGCTGTCAATCAAAACTGTCCCAAAGGAACCTGGATAAAAAAAAAAAAGGCGATGTACCCACATCTGCAAAGACGGGGGGAAAAAGAAAGGAAATGCTGAAAGGACACACCTGCTTTCATGCACGCAACGCTAAGGTTCATGCACAGATGTAGCACACTGAGAAGACATTCAGAAGAAAACAGCAGTGATGGTGTCTGCAGTGTTCAGCATCAAACCACATCAGGTGTGATACTACGCTCAGCCTTGTAAAGAAACAAACAGATGAGTTTCAAAACTTGATGTAGTCAGATTCATCCTAAAATTGTACTGCAGTGACTTGAGCCTCTTAATACCGAACCGCAAGACGAACGCTGTATGAATATGCTAAAATTATCTCACGTCTTTAAAAATATTCTCAAATTCACCATTTGCCACAAGACACCTTGAACAGACCCCACTGTAGTTCTCTTTTGTTTTCCTGGTTCTCCTTTAACTATTCTATGAAGGAGTTATTCAGGTGAACACAATGCGGTATTAGCTACAATTACAAACACAAGCAGCAACCCCACTAGCTTGTGAGTTTACGCCTGTTCAATTTTTTTGCCAACACACTTAGCAAATCAGTCAATGACATGCCAGCAATTTAAAGCATTAGGTACTTATATGTGTTGTTGAAGTTTTAATTGAGGACCAGAATAAGGGAACAAAGGGGGATTAAGAGACTTTGAGCGTGGCACGGTTATCGGTGCCAAATAGCCTTCAGTCTGAGTATTTTAGAAACTGCTGATGTACTGAGATTTTCACACAGTCCTCTCTGGAGTTTACAAAGAATGATGTAAAAAAAACCAAAACAACAGGAAATGTCTAATTAGTGGCAACTGTGTAGACAGATATGCCCTTTTGCTTTGAAAGGAGAACGGTCGGACTGGTTTGGGATGAACGTGACGCGGTGGTTACTCAAGAAAAAGAAACATACACTTGTTACAACCAAGCTATGGTGAGTACCAGCCCATAATGCACAACATGCGAAACCTTTAAACAGCAGAAGAAGAATACACTCTGTTTGCTTAACGACCCATGCTTTTGTGAACCGTTCCACCAGTAGTAGACAAAACAGGTTAGTTATTTCAAAGGCAATTTTCTGACCAAACAGAAATGTCACGACAACAAAATAACCAGTAAGTCACTACACTGCTGATTTGTGATGCTACTGTTAAAATAACGTCTTGTCACAATGGTTGTTACTGGATCCCCACATCCTCCCACTCGCTCGTTTTCTCAAGAGTGGAGGAGCAATAAGGCTTTTTTTTTTTTTTTTTTCCACTTCCTCTCTGTTTCTCGTAGACATGTCCTGGCCATAACCTTTACCCCCCTTGTCTCTGTTCCACTCACTCTATCTCCAAGTATCGCCATCTCCCTCGTGCTTTCTCCTCCTCGTTCCTCACCCTCCCTCTCTCTCAGATTAAACTGTCTACCCTGCTGTCCTACTTCAAATCCCTTGCTACTCATCACCTCAGGTTGTGTGTTGGTGCGTGAGTGTGCGTGCATAAGCCAGACATGCTAGCTGAGTATTAACCTGTCAAACCTTCCAGAGACAGAAAATAAAAGAAAGTAACAAAAAAAAGAAAAAGGGGGATGTGGAAAGTGACAGTTTGAGAATATGGAAGAAAGAGTAAGGCCACGAGATATAGAACTGTTCATGGTGGTATTTTTACACTGCAATACAAGTTTGCATCATTGTTTCTTCATTGCAACCATTTTCAGCCTTTGAGATTAACCAAAAAAACAGTTAATAACGTATACCCAATAAAATTAGCTTTTTTTAGTAGAAAAGATTTCGGGTTCGGGCTGCACAGTGGCGCAGTTGGTAGAGCTGTTGCCTTGCAGCAAGAAGGTTCTGGGTTCAATTCCCGGCCCTGGTCTTTCTGCAGGGAGTTTGCATGTTCTCCATGTGCATGTGCGGGTTTTCTCCGGGTACTCCGGTTTCCTCCCACAGTCCAAAAACATGACTGTCAGGTTAATTGGCCTCTCCAAATCGTCCCTAGGTGTGAGTGTGTGTGTGCATGGTTGTTTGTCTCTGTGTGTCTCTGTGTTGCCCTGCGACAGACTGACGACCTGTCCAGGGTGACCCCGCCTCTTGCCCGGTACGCTAGCTAGAGATGGGCACCAGCACCCCTCCTGACCCCACTCAGGGACAAGGGTGTAAAGAAATGGATGGATGGATGGATTTTGGGTCCCTTGAAGAATAGCAATGGGTAGTTTCTAAAATTGAGTTCTAAAATTGATGATGAAAAGAAAATTTATCGTCGTCACTTACTTTGTCCGAAATAATTTAGTAAAGAAAAGCAACACAACAAATGATGCTGTTACATTAAAGATGCATAGCAAAGTTGAACTGTTTTCATCTCCTGTCCAGATGGATGAACAAATATCTTCGTTTTTGAAGACCTGACAACCAATGGGAGGGGAGCAGCACTTATAACTCCTTTTGACACAGTTAACATGGGGATTTGCTGTTCTTACCACTTTATTGAGGTTTTCTCATGTTTAAAGATTTGACAGCAGTCCGTATCCAGAGTTCATGTGGTTGCAGACTGTCCAGGCCATTGTATCGCTGAGAAAGGGTTGAATATATGAAATTTTCTTTAACAGCTCCATCATCATCAACTAATTGTTTATGCTGCTTGCAAAAATCCTTTTTGATCTTCACTGGAATTCGGAGCATCCGAAAACACTTTTAGTGGGTCTGAATGGAAAGAAATGAAAAGCTTTGTAAAATATCAATCATGTCACATTTTTATCTATTTGTTGCTTATTACGGGTTTATTAGAAAGAAGCGTATATCAGGCTTATTTACTAATGGCAGTAAGGACGCTTACATTTAAAAGGTGTTTAAGGTCATATGAGATGAACCAAGCAGACCGACCTGTGAGTTTTATGTTTTGTTTTTTGCAGGATGCTGATGAATCCAGCATGTGCGGTGGTTTAACCATGTTTCAAAGTGGAAAGGCTGCAGCCTTGAATCAGAGTTGGAAGCTGAGGTCACATTCTCAGAACTCAGATGAATGGTGGTTTATCACAGATGTCTTCTTACAATCTTTTTTTTTATCCACCTGTCTTCCATATCTAAATTATAAGATTGCGTTTCATCTTTCCCGAAAACTATCCACTTTCTGTGAGGTTGAGGTTTATTCATTTTTCACCCGTGTAGAAGTCTGATCCTTCTTCTCTAAACTGGATCACATTTACTACATCACACTAAGTTTGAGTATCAGTGTTTCATCCTTGGGATAAGCAGTCTAAAAGCATTGTTGGGCTTGAAAAACGCAAGAATTTATTTGCACTTGAATGACATCCATCATCCATGAATTGAAGGACGACGTTTTCTGGCTTTTTGTTCTTCTCTCCTTCATTTGATTGAGTTGAGTGTTTTCCTTATTACATGGAGGGCTTAAAATGACCCGCATTAGATGTATCCATGCTTTCAAAGTACATCCTTCATGTGTTCATGTCCCCAGTCCTTCTGTTTTTTCCCTGTGGAATAATAAATAAAATATACCTCCAGATACGGTAACTACTATTTACATTTTAGCCACGGCTCTTTATTTTCTATCAATCAAAGTGACTATGTTTGCACAACCAAAGTCTGAATTAAATAAATAATATTTTAATTTCTTAAAAGTTAGTATAGTGCAAAAAGTCAACTTTATTCCATCCATCCTATTCAACAGTCACGGGGTCAAATTAATATTTTCATTTGCAATTAAAGTAATATTAGGTTAAATATAAGATTGTCTGCAGAATGAAGTGGTCAACCCTTTTTAAGAAACACTTTTCCAGGTTCTGTAATTTCTAAAGGTACAATGAGACAGTTTCCATAGTTGTGTTGTTTTCAAGTCCTTCAACTTAAACCTTTATTCCTACTTTCCTCAGCTTTCTAAGGTTATTGTGAACACAAGGTTCATTTATAAATTAAGTTAAATTTAAGATGTTTTAAATTGTGATAGTAATAATCAATCCAATAAAAATATTGCTCCCTAATTGGCTCCACCATGATTTTCATGGATTGATGAGGTGTCATAAAACATAACTTTTTCCATTGACCTAAGAGTATGCACAACTGAATTTGTGTACCATACTTGGAGTTGGGGAATTTAATTTAATTTTTTTTGCCAAAATTACTTTTGGCAATTATTTTAGGAAGGTGACAATATCTTGTAGGACTGCACAGTGGGCAGTTAGTAGAGATGTTGCCTTGCAGTAAGAAGATTCTGGGTTCGATTCCCGGCCCCGGTCTTTCTGCATGGAGTTTGCATGTTCTCCCTGTGCATGCGTGGGTTTTCTCCGGGTACTCCGGTTTCTTCTCACAGTCCAAAAAACATGACTGTTAGGTTAATTGGTCTGTCTAAATTGTCCATAGGTGTGAGTGTGTGTGTGCATGGTTGTTTGTCCTGTGTTGCTCTGTGACAGACTGGCAACCTGTCCAGGGTGACCCCGCCTCTTGCCCGGAACGTTAGCTGGAGATAGGCACCAGCACCTCCTGACCCCACTAAGGGACAAGGGTGTAAAAAAAATGGATGGATGGCAGGCACGTGCAGAGGGGGGGCTGGGGGTGCTTGAGCACCTGCCCCTTTTGCTCCTTTTTGCTCCTTGCCCCCAAGTGCCCTTTTGGTCAATTTTTTTTTTTAATTATTTTTTTTATTTTTATTATTATTATTTTCTAAGCCCTCTTCTGACACATAACATGTACTAAAATAAATAAATAATAATAATAATAATAATAATAATAATAATAATAATAATAATAATAATTATTATTATTATTATTATTATTATTATTATTATTATTTATTTATTTATTTTTATTTTTTGTACAACATAATAAGCCCCCCAGTCACCTTGTTAACTTTGACCTTTTGCCAGTGATGCATGACGCAGTTGCCTCTCGTGCAGTGAGATGAGGCGGCTAACTGGAGCTCAACGTAGCGACGTTGAAGTATCGTTTCTGCTTCAGCTTGGAGTCACGGTTTAAACAGAGAGGTAATGAAATACAACAGACACTGACAGGCCTCTGCGTCTGCCTTTCTCTGATGAACTGCTGAGTGGGAGGAGACAACCAGGTGAGGAAAACTGTTCTCATCTATCATTCAGTATTTTTATTATACAGACATTAGGCTGTTGTTGTTGTGCTATTAACTAGCTGCTAGCTAACGACTTTTCTAGCAAAGTAAGATAACTACAAAGCTTCTTCCCTGAAACGTTAATGATATCAGTCATTCTTCAGTATTGCTTAATAAGGGCACATCGCCTGTCCAAAACCTGTCATCTCCAAAATGGGTATATGTCTTCTAATTTCCTTTGCTACATAATGTACATTTCATTTATTCTGGCGTTAAGTAAATGTATCTTGAAGGAGAATAACACTTAAATAAAAGTCCAACAAGGATATTCATTTAGAATTAAAAATAACTCACCCTGAATTACCATGATAGATATAATGAATGTAATAAAAGTGTCATTAATGAAGGGGAAAAAACTCAACCCAGACTTTAAGTAAGTTTAGGGTCTGGTTCGCAGAGTATGCAGTTTATTTTTTTCTCAATTATTCAATGGGGGAAAAAAACTAACCTCAGTTAAGTAAAATAAAATTGTAATCAAAACTTTTGGAATGGTAATGATTTCTTTTTTAAAAAACAAATTGTTTTGTTTAAAAAACTTTTTTTTAATTAAATAATTTTTTGTCTTGTGAACTTAGTTATTTGCCAAACATAAACTTTTAATTGCACACATCAGAAATCATTTGTTGTAATTTTAGGCCCTGCCCACGACGTCATGTGAGAATCACAAGAAAAACTTTGAGTCAAACAAAAACTTAGAATATTAAGAAAAGATTTCTGACATGCACAAATAAGTTTGTTTTGCAAAAAGAATTTTCACTTCATGAGACAAATGTGTGATTTAAATGTTTAAAAGTTTTTTTAAGCAAAACTCAGTAGGCTTTTCTCATGACATACATTAACAATTCAATTTTTGCTTCTTTTTTTTCTGCAGTTCCACGTTAAAGTTTGATGCAGCTCTGCTTTCCTGAATGGACCATCTTCATCTCCACTGCAAGTGCAGCAAACAGGCAGCTCTTTGTTTATAGATTACAGTCACTAAAAGGTTGCATTTGTTGCCCTTGTTTATATTTTTAATAGTGTAATTCTGTAAAGACAAAATGTCTGGTGGTCCAGCTCTGATTTACATGTCTTGCTAAATTGCGGGTTTGAATATTGCAATACTTTCCTATAACAAAATAGACCTGCAGAAAGAAATTGCTAATAAAATATCTTACATAGGCATAGTTGTTTGCTTTATATATAGATGTTCCTTAGCTTTGATTGTATATCTCACAATTTTGTAATTTATCATTGTTTATTAAACTCTGAAAGCTGAGTGGCTTTGTTAATATTCTGTCCTAAAATATGGTTGGATGTGCCCTTTTTTTTTTTTTTTTGAGCACCTGCCCCTTTAGTTGCCTCTGCACTGCCCAGATGGATGGATGGACAATATCTTGAGTAATTATTCCCTCAGTGAAAATGTAATTCCAGAAATGTTCTGTTGTGACGACTGTTGCTTTGTGTCATGATTAGGAGAAAGTTTGTCACAATAGCCACAAATTTGACTAAGCAAATGGCTAATCATAGTTATATACTTTGTTTCTTATCCAATATATTATTTTATTCCCTGAAGCAGCTGACTTAAAATGCCAATCTCTCCAGCATATTCTGGTGAACACGAGAAGCCATAACATTTCAGGAAGTGAGAACTGAACAATATTGAACAGCCCAGGATGCATCCAACATGAATGGTCAAGTTCAAAGATAATAGCTATTATTACTTTTAACGCTGAAAAAACTTTTGTGTGTGTGCGTGTGTGTGCGGGTGTGTGAATCCTTATACGAGATGCTGCTTTTACACCTTTACACTTTATTGCCCCTTTGTGGGGCAGTAAAGTGTGTTTCTATGTGGAGCTTTATAGAATACCAAACCCTTTTGCTGTTTTAAAATGAAATGGTTACAGTTGAAGAAAAGTATAGGTTTTTCTATTGTCCATCAAATGCAGCATCTTGGACACTTTTTTGCAGACACAGCCTGCATTTTAAAAATACCAGATTCCTAATATGGATATGGTTTGCGTCAATTTCTACCCGGAGAGATATTTTTCTCAAAAGGTAATTGTATAGTGCTCCATCTAGTCCAAAGCACTACACACTACATCCAGTTATTCATCCATTCATGCACACATTCACACACTGGTGGTGGTGAGCTACAACACTTCACTGGTTGCTTTAAAAGTGTTCTGCAGCCAAATTTTATCCTTAGAAACATAACTTCAGCTTGTAGTAATGCTTATCAAGATTTTCAAAAGGGATTAATAAAGCTGTAAATATTGATAACTGTAATACGGTTGTAAAAGGTAATCATGAAAATCCAAATCCTAAGTGCTTATATGGGAAGTAATTAAACCCCTTTGTTTTTTTTTGAAGATGTTTAGCCTTTCGTGCATGAACTATCATTCAAATAAAATTTGTGTCATGTTCTACAGGACTGAGAATCTGCACCAGAATAATGATCACAATAAAGGTCCTTTTTTTCTGAACCTAAATCCCCCTTGGATACAGTCAAATGTTGTTCTAAAAGTTTTTTTCAGGAGCACATTAGTCTCGTCCTATGGAAAAAAGAATGCTCGCAAACTCTGTGCAACAGTTTTGCCCGCAAGTTATGAATGTCAACTCCAACCTGATACAAAAAACAGGAGCAAATTGTTTGCATTTTCAGGATTTGATATTCCTGAGTGCTTTTGTGTGTATTTGGTGCAGAAAATGTAGTGCACATAAAAAGACTCGAATAGAAGCACAAAATATTTGATTGCACTATTTTGTGAATTCCCATTGATGTTCTTTAAAGCATATGATTCTAGTAATAATGTGACGTTTGTATGCAGTTGAAGTATCTGAAAGCATTTTAGAGTAAGAAAGTTAAACTCTTTATGCTGCATTAAACTTAATCTGAATGAGTTTTATTGGAAATTTCACAAAATCTTGTACAAAATTAACTTCAGTAAGTTTAGTTTGGGCACTAGCAACATTTTGCTTGGTTATATTTTAAGTCTAGTTACTGCATCTGTTTGTAGACTTTAATTAACCAAACATTTAATTTTTAACTCATGTGAAGTCGGTCATAAGTAAAACATTTTGTTAACATACATAAAGGACAATCAAAAGGTCACTAATAATGTGAGAAAGGTAAGCTTATGAAAAGAACAGAAAAAGACAGAAAAAGGAAATGCTGCCCTGCTGGACTGCCGGCTGAAAGCCCTCACAAATGAGTGTTCACATGCACTCACACCAAAACCCCGACATTGTGAGCATCCTGAATAGTTTAGCAGTTAAATGAGACTCTGCTGACGACTGCACTACCAACTGAGATGTGTTTTTGTGTGTGTAGCATGTCTGCATGATTGTCTGCAGTCCGGGTGTTGGAGCGTGACAGAAAGTTTTTTTGTGTGTGTGTTGCACACTGCCAGTGTATGCATAAGAGTTTGACGGTTTGTGATGTGCAATGCATTGTGTGTATTTTTGCAGAGTCAGCAGACTAACGAGGGGGGGAAGAAGCAATCGTGATGAACTCATTTTTTAAAGCAATAACATTGCAGTTATTGAAAGCATATTTGATACAAAACTTTTACTGAACCTCATTATGTGCCAATAAAATATGCCCTGTAATCTGTCAGAAATTGTGACCAATATTTTTTTTTGTAAAGATTTTAAGGGAAATACCTATTGACC
Organism: Poecilia reticulata; assembly: GCF_904066995.2. Taxonomy (NCBI): domain Eukaryota; kingdom Metazoa; phylum Chordata; class Actinopteri; order Cyprinodontiformes; family Poeciliidae; genus Poecilia; species Poecilia reticulata. Next base: position 16,105,829 of record NC_088840.1, read on the forward strand.
AATGATATTATCAAACCCAAAATGGTTCTGTTAATGCACAAAATTGATTATAGAACAGATATAACTTAAAATTTGACACCTGGGTTATTCAGTAGAACATTGGACTGAAAGCACAGCAGCATCTCCATCTCTAAAGCTACGTTCCCACACCAGGTCTTGATGCTCAATTTAGATTTTTTTTTTTTTTTTGTTGAAATACTTTTTTGTGTGTGTGGTCATTCATAATGGTAATTAAATGCCACCGCAGTGAGACTTTCAGTGTAAACAGTTTGTGACCCCCGAAGCACCCCGCACGTCACATCGCAGCACAGTTTAAGGAAGTAATAATGGACACTGTCGTCTATGGATCGCTTCTAACGTTTGTTCACCAATGGGAGCCAACAGCTTTGTCACAAGATGATAACCAATAAAAAAGAAAGCACAACTAATAGCAATGACCTTTCACAGAGCATTGACAGAACGCTCTGTAGAGAAGTTTGTTTGGATGCGAACTCAGAGCCAGGAGCGGTGGGATTGTGATGTAATTCGATTTTATCGACGCGGACTTATTTCAGAATTTCAGAGTTATAATTTGTAGCCGCTGTTTAGGTCTGGATTTACTGCTTCCGGCTTCTGCTGGTGCAGAATTACGATGCGTGTTTCACATCAGTGACATATAATTCAGATAGCGTGCGACAAGACCATTCAGACTAAAATCTTGGAAAACAAATGGCCAGTACCACGTATGGAAGTGGCCCAAATCGGATTTTTTTGGGGGCAACATAAAGCTCAGAATTAGTGTGGAACAAGTTGGATTTAAGTTGCATGAGGGCAACAAAAGCAGTTTTAGAATTTGTAGTAAAAAAAATAAATTGAGACATCCGTATGTGCAGGACAAGATGGTTAAAATCATGGTAATGTAGGCGATCTTATAGTTTGAAATATTCCCTCCATATTGTATTTATAGATGAGCCGAGTAAACTTGCTTCAGATGACTGCACTAAGTTTTGTTAAGGTAAGCTCCCACCATCAGTGTCAGCAGTCGGGCTCAGAAGAGATGCAATTTTTGCAGAGCAAAAAAGAGAAGAGAGGACAGGAAGGGGAAGAAGGAAGAGGGAAGTGGGAAGCAAAGGGGGGAGGGAAGTATAGTAAGAATAAAGCAGGTCTGCAGGAGAGAGATAAGAGTACTTCAAGTGTCACTACAAGACTGGTACATTGATCTGAGAGAGAAAGAGAGGAGCAGAGAGGTGCAGAGACAGAGTTTCATTACTGCGAGCTCTGTCTTCAACACCATTTCAAATACCATAGTACTGTGCGTATAAATAAAGCAGACAGGTGAGTGCATGACACATAAAAAAAAAAAAAAAAAAAAAAATATATATATATATATATATATATATATATATACATATATATTTGTTGATGTGGCAGAAGTCTTTATTCTACATTTTAAACTCCATCACAGATTGAAGTTTCAGCCGGGCCTGATATAATTTAGCTTGTTCTACAAGCAGGATAGAGATAAGAGTACTGATCACATATTTTTAAGTTAGTGCTTAGGGGGACAATGTTTCTTACATTTGCTCTGTGGGATGCAAAAAACAAGGCATAATGATTATTTTCTTCTTCAGAAATCCCAAACTTTTTTTTTTTTAAGTGTAATCAGTTAAAAACAGTTCAGTTCACATTGAGCCCCTTCTACTTGTCTCAGTGGTCGTAATACAAAAAGAACACTAAAACTGCTCTTGTGGGTTTACTAGCAGAATTTAGGTTTCATAAACCTCAAACTGGATTATTTTAAAGAATCTCTGCCAGAGTGGAATCATTCAGTTATGATTTTATCAGTCAAAAGTTCTGAAACTTCACCCATAACGAAAATCACTAGATTTGCACATAAACACAGAATAAAAATGAATTAATTAATTTTCAGAAAATTAGACGCACAGTCCCAATATAAAGTAGCACTCATTCACTTTATTAGTTTATTTAAAAAGTGAAGATTAAAAAAAATTCATGTCATGTGCCAAATAGCACCTTGGGGATATCGATGTACAAGGTAGACGTTGCCATTTCATCTACATTTGTTTCATTTTATTTTGCTCTTTTTGCTTACATAGCTATTTTACTTGAGCCAATTTCTCAATGCAAGACATATGTGCTGTTATTTTGGTTAAACTCGACTTATTAAGCTGAAACAGCAAGAGTGACGGTAAGCAATAGGGCAGCGCTTTACTCCTCTCCGCATTCCTACACTCAACCAGGCATGTTAACATTGAACCAGGCTGCAGAAACAATTAGGATAATTAATTCTGATGGTTAAGCTATGTTCTTGGAGTTTGTATTGTTGAGTCAAAACAAGGGTATAATTGGATTCAACAAATGCATTTGCACAAAACAGCTTGGAGTACACCCAATCACACAAAAACACAGCTGCCATTAAGTTTTTGCCTTTCTTGTGAATTGTTTAAAGCATTTTCCCAATAAAGTAGCAAAAATAAACAAATAAATATAAAGTCTTACAAGTTCCTCAGTTTACATATTCGAATTCCTGAACAGAACTGCAGGAATTTCTGAGGTCAGTTCAAATTGGTTTGTTAAGTTGTCTTGTCTACCCAAAAAGTCGTGCTGTGCTGGGTAATGAGCCATATTTAATAAAATAAAAATAAAATAAAAAATAAAATAAATGCAATTCAATTCTGGGCTGGTTTAATATAAAGTGAATATTCAAAAACAATAACATTGTTGTGCATTTTTTAAATATCAAATATTGTTGTTTTACAGTTGAATCCCAGATTGTTGCAAACAATACTGTTGTTACATAATGAGACAATTGTAGTGCATTTAAAGAGAATAACTTTAAAATATAAGAACATTTTGTTAGTTTTGGCACCTATTAAATTCCTGTTTCAGTAACAGACCCAATATCAGCTCAGAAGAAAGTATTACGGAATCTAATCAGCATACTGACTTCCACAGACATGAATTAGCTGGTCAGAATCCATCTGTAAGCATGTGTGTGTTTGTTTACCTATGTGCATACAAGAGAGAGGGGATAAAAGAAAGGCAGAACAGGAAATGACCATATATATGTAACAATCTTTTTGCACGAGTAGGTACATATGGTCCTGGATTAACTCTACCTTGGTTATCACAGGCTGTGTGCCATTTGTGTGTGCACGCGCGTGCGTGTGCATGTGTGTGTGCGTGTTGCTTGTCACGTCTGTCTGGTTGGCAGCATATGTGTGCGATGTGCATGTGTGTATCCAGCTGCTTGGACCAGCCGAGCTTTACCTCCACAGGGAACCATTAGCGAGATAATAATGAGACCATAGAGAAGTCGGATGAGGTGTGTGTACGTGTGTAAACATAAGGGACATAGAAGCGCAGAAAGAGAAACATTTTCAACAGAAAAGCAGCAAACACACACAAAAAAGGACATTTAGGTTTGCTCCATGTGGTGAAGCTGAAACTGACTTAGAGACGGGTAGGAAAATGTGTGCACTAAATGCATAGATGCCTTGTACAGTTGTTCATATGTTATGACTGTTTGATGTTTCCCTCATCTGTAGTTTTTTTATGAAGCTTAAGAAGACAAGGATTTAATCTTGATTTTACCTCAATTTCCACTTTGTGTATCACAATAAATTACATTAAGAGAGGAATTTACATAATTTATATTTATTCCAGTAATTGAGTTGGAAAAAATGTGAATATTCTGTGCATTTGTTTTACACACACAGCGTGTTACAATTTAAGGTTGTACAATATAGCGCAGACATATTGTTGTTGCAAAGTTAGTGAATGTGAAATTAATATCTGCCAAGAATGGGTTCACACTTTGCATGACAATAACATATTCAGACTGTTGAATGGAATGACATGTCAGCAAATATTCACACCTGGTACAAGTTACAATGCTAAAGGGCCTTAACATCGGGGCCCCAATGCTAAGGGGACAAGGAGCAGTTGAAAAATGGGTTTTCAACTTGAAAACACAGTTTGGGAGAAATGTTTATCTATTGCAATTAATTCAATATTTGGATCTCTAGCTGCAGTTTGAAAATCTCTCCCAAGCTATTCAATATACTTTATCTCAGTTTTTTCAAGGGTATAATTATCCCTATTACTGGTTCACCTCTTCTTCATTTTTTTCCCCTACTCAACTTTCCATTAATAATGTTCTTCGATGTGTAAACGGCCAGCTTCTATAGCAGTAACCTCTTGTGGCTTAACTTCCTCACGGAGGGTGTCGATAATTCTGCTAGAGATTTCTGGGCTTTTATTAACTGGACGTGGTAATTATCAAAATGAATGACTGAAAGAAATAAAAAATGCTTCACCTGCATAACTGTGAGTTATGAATCTACATTATGTATCTCAAGCATTTTTGGAAATATATTAAAATAAATAAACTTCTCGATTATATTTGTAATGAACTGAGATGCAATGCCAGGTTTATGTTTTTGATGTTTGACTTTTACCTTATTATCCTTTATGTTTTGTGTATGACAAAAATTATCACCGTCTCTGGCTTAATTTGCAAATTCTCCTTATGTAGTAATGATCCATTTGTCCCTGCTACATAACAACACAAGTTTGTTTTGGTTACCGATAACATGTTCATTAGCAGTGATTACCTTTGAATGAATTGCCACTTCAGTGTTAAGAGGAGGTGGTCAGGGTTGGATCTGATGCTACGAAGTACCTTCATCTCACGGGAGCACAAGGTTTTTAAGCTTTTCAAGTCACAACAACACCTGAATAATCGGGTTGCATAACCATTATATTTAGCTTATGCACACTCTCTGAGCAGGCTGCGCGCTTGCTGACCTGAAAACATGGCAAAAACCTACATTAGATGATGGGCTCCGAATGATTTTAAATTGTGCTAATTAAGAAGAAGACATGGCAGGCATGCCAGGCATGCCAGGCGGAGTGTGTGCTGCGTCTGGATCGGTACGACAGCTCAGCATGTAGCCCCTGCTGTGGAAGGGGCCTGTGCATGTTTCCAACCGGAGTATGTGTCTGTGCATGTCTCAGGCATGTGGAGACTACCTGCGTAAACACTGTAATTTGTCAAAGCTCAGTTGGACTTGTTCATACTGCACAGTAAACACACGCATACACAAATAGAGGAGTACAGTGTTTCCATCTGGCATGATTTCCACACTCCTACATGTTTCAGTGTGACTGTCTAAAACATGAAAAAAACATGATCCATTCTAAAAAAAAAGTGTGTGTTTTTGTGTGTTGGGAGGTTGGGGTGTTGGGACCCTCACAGTTCAGCAGATTAGGAAAACAGAGAAACTCAAATGAATGAGAGCATAAGACGTCAGGAGGTGAAAAAAAAAAAACTAATTAAAATGTACAATATGAGAGGTAGGACTTCTGACAACTCTTCTGCTAGATTTTGGCCAAACAAAGCATTTGCATAGATTAACAGACGCATCACCAGATATTTTCAGTAGCTCTGTTTTGCAGTCAGTTAAAGTACTTAAAAAATCAGGGTCAATCCACTGCAAAAGTTGACACGTGTGCTGCTGGTGCTGCTCAAGATTAAACTCAGAATTATTGCTCTTCCACGCTGTACAGCTCTCTGATGGCAGACAGGACGTCCGTTGGCACACTGCGACGGTTGAAATGTTGTTTGGATTTTGCAGAGACGTACAGGAACCAAGCAACATGGTTTACCGTCAATCAAATCCCTCTCGTGAAGTAAACTGGCTTTCCGCCGCTTGTTCTGCACCTGAAGTGGGTACGGAAAACATAGACGAGCCACACAGAACTGGACAAGATTTGCTAATGGAGATGAATCCGACTGGGGCAGAACCGGTTAAAGCGGCCCTAGCGGCGAAGCGGTTTTAGTTTCCTCTAGTTCAATCCTTTGTGACTGGAGGCACAACAGCCTGATGTTCCTATTTGAAGCGTTCGTCTTTCAGGCCCGGTGTTCGGTTTGAACATATTGGCAATAAAACGTTCAGATGTTTTACGCTTGTAATTTGCTCTGAGCCTACATGTTGAATGATGGTTCCTGCTGTGCAACGCTTGTGGTTTGATCTATCAGCTTAATGTTATGTTTTAACGAGGAGCTGAGTCTTCAGCTCAAATTGAGATATTGCTCTGTGCGTCTCGTGGATAGACGAAATAACCTCACATCACAATTAGACAGTAAATCATCGCTACGACCACAGGTGTAAATAAGTACAAAATGAGCTAAACGTATAGGAGTTGCGAAAATAATTTAGGTTTAAAATAATTTCAGATAACAAGCAAAGAAAAATGCACGCATCTACTTTTTAATATCAGTAAAATACACAGTTTGTGCTTCTTATTTTAGTAGCTTTAGTAGCTTTCTCTGTATCAAATCATGCCCACATTGTTTCTTTGGATGGCTGGATGGATGGTTCTCTTTTGAGCTCCTCCAGATCCACCATCCGCAGCATCTTAACTCTCGCTAGGCAGACCAAATGTTTGCATCATAAGATTGTTACATGAAGAAAAACAAGGACAGCTTCATCGCTGACAAATAATAAATAAAAATAAATAAATAAAAATGCCATTGTCTAAATAAAGATTCCCAGATTCAGCAAAGACACTGTCACAACATGAGTGCCTAATAATAGTTCGAAAAGCAGCAAAGTTCTTGGAATAGGCTAAGACACACCAGCACATCAAACTGGAAGACAAAGTCATTATTATTAGTAAATCTAAATTGGACATTTGAAACGGTTGCATAAAAAAGCAAAATGGAAAGAAAAAGGGAAGAAGAAACGATTGATACCCTAACAACTTTAGCCTTTGAAAAACTATTTGAAGACAAAAGGCACACAAAGCAGCGGTACCTGTCACAGACTTTTCTCTGTAGCTCCCTGACCTGATCCCTATTAAAAATTTATGGGGCACTTGAAAAGAAAGAAAGCCAAGAATTCATTGCAGTAAGTTCTGTGGATCATTGTCAAATCCTGTTGGGATAACACGGACTATCAGGTCCGAACAATCCAGTGGAGTTCTGGTCAGCTCCACTGCATTCTGACATTCAGATACATCCCCGAAGTTACACTTTAATCTAAGGTTTCTGGGGCCAATTGTACATTAACAAAAATCAGATCAGAGCAAAAACATGCGGGGGAATTTATAAAATGTAGACTGAATAAAACCTATTGTAGACAGCTATTTAGGAAGTAATGTTCCTTAATAGCATCTGGGCGTTTAGGGCCTGCAGCTAAGCTGTGTTTTTGTACGCAAGCCATTTTCTTGCTTACATCATCTTCACTTGCTCTTCAGCTATTGTCCCTGCTTCCAGATGTTTCAATGCAAAATGATTTGTGCACCCTGGACAGACGACAAGTCCATCAAAAGGCCAGTGCAAAAACGGACAACAATGTACAAATAATTATATGGTCAATTTACAATTTTTCACATCCGAAAATCCATCGTTTTCAGACGTAAACAAGCCAGAAACTGTATGAAATGGTTCAAAGAAATCACTAAAATACAACAGAAAATAGATTTCAGCAAATGAGTTTTTTTAAGACAAATTTGCATAGTTAATTTTGAAATCAACTGTTAGATTGATTGCAAAAGCAATGAAACAACCTGAAATGACTGGATCTGAGCATTGCCAAAACTGCCTCATGTGAACGGAGTTCCTGGTCTGCAGTGGTCACTCTCTATAAAAGTGGTCCAAGAACTAAAACGTGGTATAATATGAATAGCTGTTTTTACACCACAGACAAAATGAATATTAGTTTTGACAGGAATAAATGGGCCCCACAGTTTGTGGGTTATGGGACTGCTCTGCCACAGATCAGTCAGTGTGGAAAGGATATTTCTTTCAACAGAAGAGTTCATTCTATTCCAAAAAAAAGTGGTCCAGGAAGGGTTTAAGGAGCTCAAGAAGTTTGAGATGTTGACTTCTCCAAAGCCCAGATCTCTGTAGGATGTACTGGACCTACATGCACCATCAATGAAGGCCGACCATGTCATTTAAAGGTCCTGTAGTCAAAATCTTGGTGGCAGAAACACACATTCAGATGTTCAGTAAAGTTCCCACTTCATATGCAGCAAGAGGGGCACCAACACTCTACTAGGTGGTAAAAACTATTATGGAGGATCATTATAGCTGGCTGATGGAATAACCATCCAACGCAAATAACTAGTCATTAACATGTAGTTTATTATAGACCCCAAAATGTCAGTCATGAGGTTTTAAAACTAAAAAGTTGATCAAAGCAGCTTATCTTGCTTTGAATGAATCAGAAACTATCAGAAACTGCCTGAAACTAAATTCTGCATTTCTTTAAAGCACACTAAGATTTGAAGTGTTATCTTTACTGAAAAAAATAAAATAAAATCAAGTGCTTGATTAGACCATGGTAGCATAAACACGAGCTGAACCAATGATCAGCACACTCCAAAGGACACAAAAACCCTGTGCCCAGACAACCAGCGGCCTGAATCTTGTTATGCTGACAACACACAAACAACCACACACATGCTCATTTCATTTCCGTTTCTCAGTGAGTCTCATTTCAGGTTTTGTCGGTGCAGATTATTACTTTTTCAGTAGCAAGAATAACCCTCGTCCTGCTCTAACTCCTCCTCCTCATCTGTATGTCTGTCTGTCTGTTCTCCATTCCTTTGCTCTGCTTTCTTGCAGTTGGTAGGTTTACCCTATGACACGGGCTCACAGTCAGTCATAGGTGTTCAAACACAGTTATGGCAGAGGCTTTTCTTTAAAATGGAGAGATGCACAGGTATTTTAACACACTAACACGGAATATAATAAATATTAAATAAATATAAATAAATAAATATTTACGCAAATATTCTATGTCTGGAACACTATTTGAACGATCACAGCAATTTTACTGGTGACTGGTAGATAGATACACAGAAGTTAACCAGCATTATTTTCTACTAAAATGACCTAAAATTGGACAATGAAAAATTTATGAGAGTCATTTTTTTTTTGGTCAGGATAAAGGTTCTTCATCAGACTCTAGTGATCCAGAGTCTAAAGGTGTATTCACCCAAACATGTTTTGGTCCGGACTCAAAGTGGACTTTATTTATTTATTTTGCTTGTTTGGTGGGGTTTGCTTTTACATTGCAGGTTTTTTTATTCGAAACATAAAATGATTTATAAATAAAGCCATGCGGGTGAAGATTGCTCGCGTTGAACAAAAATGAAGGGGTCGGGACAGATCACAGTCCCGGAAAAACAAACTTTGGAAGACATGCGTGCTGCATATCTGTTATGCGCGTTTGTGCTCTTGTTAAAACCCCTGCAGCCTTCTGAAAGTCTAGACCAGCTCACGCAACCCAGACTTCGTGATGCGGTACTTTGGATTTTGGAATGCTGTTGCAAGCTGAATGAGATGAGATGCTCTGTGCCCCCCTGACCCATAACATGCTGCCAGCAGCATTGCTAAGCAGAAAACTTTGGATCAAGTTTTCAGTGCGTGCTGTAGTAGCGTTAGCAACACTGAAGGGATCATTTTTTACCATAATGCCCAGGAGCAGTGGCTCATGAAGTCCAAAAAGACATGCCTTTCCTGCAGTTGGTTCAGATCAGACGCGAGACCACAACAGAGTTTGTTGGGAAGCAGACCGAGATTCATGACTGAATCCACACAATATCATAGTATTCTGTTGTAAAATTGTCATTAGAGGCCTTCTCAACATTACCATGCAAGCCGTTAATCAGAAGATTTGCAATCTGATTTTTAAGCACGTTTTAGAGGTAAGCAATTACAGTGTAACATCTTTTCTAATTAATAAACATTGGTGAGTGATTTGTGCTGCTTATTTTTCGCACAAATCCCTTCCTGAAAATCTGTTACGTTATTTAATGCACGTGAACCACCTGTGAACGGATATGTTCGGTTGTTCGTCATTAAAAAGGGCATTCGCCTAGATCAGCTGCTGACCATACAGGTCACAGATTATACTGAAGAGAGAGCAGCCATTTTTTTTTTTTCCTGAATATGGGTTTAATTTAAAAACAAAAAAAATATCCATGAATAATGTACGATAATTTAAGCGCAGCATGTAATGTAAAGAGACAAGATTAATGAATCACATATTCACAGAAAGAGAGAAAGCATATTAGTGGTGCAACAGCTAAGAGCACTGCATCTCCAGGCATTTGATTGCATGACTGAATAATTGATCGAAAGCTATTACAGTCGGTATGAATGCCTCTAGGTGTCAGCATGCACAACCACAAACTGTATGTGACTCCATGCTGTGTGTATGGGGGTTATTTTTCTGTGCTTGTGTGTGTAAGTGTGATGTGTAATTGACAGGGGTTGTAAATAGTTGTAGATGTGTGTTTCTGAGGTGGTGTGAACAAATTAGTAGCTTAGCTCCTCTTAGCCTTACTGACAGAAAGACAGAGACATTGCTAATCCAGCACTGACAAGTTGCCATTTGCTTCTCTGCTTCTTTTGCAATCTCCTCCCGCCTCTCTTCCTTCCTCCTCTATCCTCAAAATTACAGTTTACTGCTCCACTATTGCTGGGCAACATTTTAGTACGCCATTACATGCCTTTTACAGTTTCCGGTGTGTTTCTGTTGCTCAGTAACAGGTCACATCCAAGGAAAAAAAAACAAACAAGCAAAAAAACACATCTCTTATAACATTTTATCATTGAATTTACAGCAAAATAATTTTTTTCCCCCCAAAAAAACCCAACAAAAACTTCCCTTGTTTGTCAGACAAGCTTTATCTTTTATGATAGGATCGAGAAACAGCTAACTGTTCTTACTACAACTGGATAATACTTCTGTTATCTCTCAGTTAATGGAAAATGCATGTCTTATGTTTGTATGAGATTTTTCTATGTTTATGTATTGATGTGACTGTATTACCAGTTTAGTAATACTGTGGCATCTCAGACATGTTCAGAATGTACAATCAAGGATTAGCGATACAGACTTAAAGTTTACATTTTTTGTAACATTTATATGACAAAATTCATCCTTGTATTTTAAGTTGAAATTAATCACACCATGAAGTAAAAGTCTCAAAAACAATTGCAATTGGATCATACTGAGAATACCCGGATTAAATGCAATGATTTAGACTGTATTTGATAGCCTAACTGGTCAATAAGTAGAAATTGACACTTTTTTTTTTTACAAAGTTTCCCAAAATGACATTATTTTTGATGTGGCTTAACATGTATAAAGTTAATAAAAATTAAAATTAGTCAACTAACAAGCATCAGTTGAATCATTTCAACAAGTTAGTAAAGTTGTTCTAACTAGTGTTGGACATTCTAAACTATTTTGGTGTATTTAGATGCAAAGAAATGATGTACTTTGCAAAATATAAGGTCATGTTATGTACACGTCTCAAGTATGTGTACTGTTTTGATTCATTCTGATTTGATATTGAGTGTTAAGAGGGATAAACAATGCAAGTCTGCTGTATAAGTTACTTTTTAAACAATGTCAATGTTCCTTTTCCTTTCATCTGAGTGTGAAACATTAATATTACATCCAGAACATGTACAACTGGTCAAGTAAATGTATTGCTGAACTGGTTGGAAATTCATGTTACTGCTGTGCTAAATCAAGCCTTTGTAATACCAAGGTGAGTAAATCAACAACAGTGCAGGCAGAATATTTGAGTAGCACCGAAGTAAATTTGGTGGAAGTTGAGCACGTGTGTGGTATGTTTCCCACATTAATTGACAAACACTCACTGGAGTGCAGTATTCTAAAGTTTTATGATTTTATAGAACATCAAAAAGTCAGGTAGATACATAATAGCTGGATCTGAGTTCAATAAAAGTGTTTTACAGTGAGCTAAAATAGTAGGCAGTGTTACAGTTGGATATTGAATCCTTGACCTTTCTACTTATTATTCTCTGCACTGACCTCTTCACTTTTGCACCCGAACCCAAAGACTAAAACCACATTAACATCTTCACTTACAAATAATGCAAGTCAGAGTGATATTTGGTGTAGTTTGACAATTGTAGATGAATGGACATTACCTGTTGCGGAGTGTAAAATGTAAATGCTTGACAGCTGTCGAAGTGTATCCAAATCTGTACTTGTAATTTACCAACACATGTAATTAAAAAGCTGATGGCTTGATAATAACTCTGCTCGGGTCTGTTGTGCCTTACAAGAATTGGACCATCAGCAGTTTGTTAATTCTTTTTTTTTACTTTCCATCAACAATTACTACCTAAAATTATTCTTTTGTGGTATAGTGGAAAGAGGAGCCATGACATTTTAACTTCTTCAAACCGACTAATTTTACAAATCTCCAAAATAAGTTTTTTCTGTATGTAAAATTTGATTTTTAAATCTTTGTGGGAAATGTGCTATCTTTCAAATCCAGAATAAGATGGACTAAAACAATTCTACAAAGAAAAGTGGGTCACAGTGACTTAATAGACTCTGTCATCCATTGCTAATGCTTGATGCTGCTAAAAGTGGCACAACAAATGATTAGCTTTAAATGCAATTTTCTCAGGACTGCAACTCTTACTAAATACTGCAACATTAGATTTTGGCACAGCAGTTCTCTGGTTTGTCTCATTTTATTTAAAAAAAATTGAATTACTAAAGAGGAAACGAGGTAAAGTCAATACTGCGAATCAATTTGCAGATGCTATCTAAAAGTGATGACGATTCAAGTGCCCTCTCTTCTGTGTTGAAGGTCTTCCTCTCAATAATACTAGGCTACCTCTCAGATCTACAACCAGAATGCACTTAGGAGGAGCAAAGGCATTTGGATCTATGTGAAATGCATAGTTTCTAAACACCTAAAGTCTTTTATGTGTGTAGTAGAGAAATGGATAGTATAAATTCAGATCAATAAAGGTCGTGAACAAACGTCTTGTCCATCTATGTGGCCTCTGCAGCAAACAGAGGTAGAAATACATTGTGATGTGAAATAATGTGAATAACGTTCAATCCCTTAAAATTAACGGGATGGATAATTTTAAGAGTTAATAAATATTTTAAAAAACTTCATGAAAGACCACTGGTTTAATATGACAGATCTCAAGTTTGGTATGTGAAACAAAACATATAATTGTTGATGTCGTCACCAAAAAATTTTATTTTTTCTTTTTAAAGGACGCATTCCCTCCGAGCGCCACATGGACGTGTCTTTGCACTGATGTTACGGGTCAACCAGTGCTTGTCCTTTTTAGCGAGGAAAATGATTTCAGATATTACCCTCTTTTATCCTAACTGAGGTGTCCAGATGAAGTAGTGTGACTTCTTTTCAGCCCGAAGTCTGAGGCATATATGTTTTCATAATCATAATGAAGTACCACTCAGCTACTCAGAGTAATGCATATATGGTTTGTTTTAATGAGCTTGCAGTAAAACATATTGTAAATGTTATCTGTAGGAGACCTTGGCAGTGAAAACATAAATTTAATCTGAAACACGACTTCAAAAATTTTAAATATTGTCGATGAAGGAAGATAAGAAGTGGGAGGTGTATGAAGTGTTAAACCGTTTTTTGTAGCCACACTGTAGAATACCAATTTCTTAATTCTGGCAGATAAAATAATTACAAGTCAAGCAAGTCAACAGCTTTGCTTGTCTTTAATGTTGATTGCTTTCTTATTTAGATCTCTGAACGGCGCATTTCTTTTCATGTAAGGCATTGGAAGCCTTACATCATACTCCTGCTTTCTGTAGGATACCAAGCTCCATTTCCATCACTTTGATCACTCTTCTTTCCAGTTCAGAAAAAAAAAGATAAAACACACCTGCTTTGGTGCCATGGGAATGCTGGCATAGAGACCATGTCAGAATTGTTGAAACACTGTCAGATGTGTATTTTGTGTGCTGAACAGCTCACTTGGTGACGAATTAACTTATTTGGCAGCGATAAAACTGGGACAGATGTTTGTTTGTTAATTGTACTGTGCGGTAAAGGGTAATTCACTTGTACTTGTATTGCACTTTATCGAGTCCAGAGAACCCCAAAGCGCTTCGCGATACATTCCCGCAGTCAATCGTTCATGCACATTCACACACTGACGGGTGGCAAGCTACTGGATAGTAGCCACAGCTGCCCTGGGGCACACCAACAGAGACAAGGTCATGCACTGGCACCACCACGGCAGCACATGACCGTTTATAAATCTTTTTAATTTTCCCGTTAAGAGAATATATTTGTCTTTGAAATGTAGACGTAAAAACAGCAAAATAGCTAAAATAAACTAAACGTAACTGGAGATATTAATAACAATAATACTAATAATAAATGTTTGTGTTAATTTAAATCTTCCTGCTACTTTTACATAATCAAAACAGACCTCATCTCTAAAGCTCACAGCATCAACACACCTATATCTTCTGTGCCTTCTGGCGCTGACATGTTTAATTTTGCATCCGCCTACAAAGCATTGGAACTCCACAGTGGGATGAAACAAGGTAATGTATGTAAAATCTAAAAATAAAGCTTGCCATATGATATATCTCACATACAGGCCTGTCTCCCACACACATCGCTGATCAGTGGGGGGGGATGAAGGAACACTCAGACACAAAAACCTCTTTGGTGTCTCTGAAACATTCACATGCATACATCTGTAGTCGGTCTGTCTTCCTGTCACATTTACACACACAATGTCCACACACATTCACAAAGAGTTTTATTCTAAAACTGTTCGATTTTTTTACTCTAAAAAATTTAGGAGCTATATAGTCGTGGAGAAATTAAGAAACCCTCCGCAAGTCAACTTATACAGACAATTATTGTTGATTTCAACAAGGGTAATGTGAAGCCGAAGAATATATTTAAAATTTTGTTTTGAAAATTTGTGATAGAAAATGCTAATTCTGATAAAGAATAAATTAAGAGACTTCTTGATTTTTTTTTTTTTTTTTTTTTTACATAAGGTTTACATGATGAGAACATACTTATTATGAGGCAGGTTAGCCTTGTCTAAACCACATGGACTGAATTTAGCGTACTGTTACATTTCGAACTCTAGCGCGCTGTCTTAGGGTTTCAGATAGAATGTTGGCGCTTTAGTAGCTTAAGATTTTTAAAGGGGTTTCATTGCACTACATAGACAATAGTCTATAAGTAGAAGACATTCAAAACAAATATCGCCAAACCCGAATCTGTCCCTCAAGTCAAGTCGCCCCTGAAAACAGCCTGCAATACTCCTAAGTATTCAGAAACCCCAAGATTTTGTCATCATGGGACCAACAGCAGGCATCGTGCAACTGTTGATATGAGATGCATGCCTTTCCTTTCCGGTTTAACTGTCATCTCCTAGGAGAGGCCCAGGATTTCTAAATTAATAATGTTCATGGAATGGGTTTGTAAATAATTACAATGTCTAGAATGTAATTATTCATACAACATAATAGAGCACATGTTTTGAATAAACCAAATGCAGCATTACAAGGCAAGAACCCCATTCCAGCTGTGAGGCATAGAAGTGAAATCGATATGGTTTGGGGGATTCTTCAATGCTTTAGGACCTGGCAAAATTTACGTCATAAGATGCGACATGAATCCCCTTGTGTGTCAGAGGGGCTTGGAAGAAAATGTGTAAACATTTGTTAAAAAAAAAAAAAACTGAAGCAGAAATTGGACCTGCTGCATGAGAATGACTGGAAGCGCACCAGTTATTCCACCAAGTATTTTTTATAAATCAAAGAAGCAACAAGTAGCATTTTACAGGAGTCGTTTTAACCAATAGCTGTCGGACTCGCTGTTAGAGATCAGGGTGTCCTCCCTTATTTCGAACAGTAATCTATTTTTACATTCTTTGTAAATCCTTTGTTTCTTAATCAACAACTCAATATTTAATTGAGTTATCCAATTTTTCTACACGACTATATATTCTGAGTATGTTCCCAACAATTTTGTAACAACTGCAAATCAACACATTTCATGTAGCATTTCTTTTTTTTTTAGGATTTTTGGCCGCATTGTGCTGTATTTTTAGAGAGCACGGTTTTAGAATAAAATAAACTCTTCATAATTCATGCACACCAAAAGTGCTGATATCTTATGCTTACCTCGACAAAGAGGAGCCGGAAAATCCCAGACTGCAATGTTTGCTGCATTGGTTATGCATGTGAGCGTGGCGTGACCGTCTAAGACGTAACCAGGGACGCAGCTGTATTGCACCCGGTCTCCTACAGCGAAGCGGCCACCACTACTTAGCACCGCTTTTGGTGGAACACCTGGATTCCCACAAGATGTACTGTGTAGTTCTGTGAAAGAAAGACAAAACAGAAAAAAATTAATTAATTCAGACTCAGCATTTCTTAAAATTTAACAAAAAAAAAAAAAAAATCAAACATTTATTGAATCAGTAAATCAGTTTCTTTTTCCTTACATACAAAAGGTTATGTGCTTAAACTGCTAAGTCTTTCATTAGGATTTACCTCAATCCTCATTCACCCTGGACAGTAGTAGTATTCCTGTTTATTGGTCAGAAATGGCAAATGATGAAGTCCATCATTTAGTCTGGCTCCACTAAGATAGCATTTACTTTTGTAAGTTTCAAATTGCAAAAAGTAGAAATTGAAAACCGAGTGAGCAATTTATTGAAAACAACCTTCAAACACATTGTCCATCAGTTTGAGATTATAAATTCTCCTTCACTCCTGTCCCCCTCGAAAAAACAAATCTGAAATTAACATATGATAAAAGTGACAAAGGAGTCATTTATTCAATGTTCTAATTGAATATTTGCTTAAAGCAAGCTTTTTTTTGTCCTGTAGACTGGTGGGGATGTTTCATAATGTGGTGAAGGTGGCAGAAAACTATAGTCTGGAATGTACAGATTTTACAGGCACTTAAATTACAAGAATGGACAATTCATAACTCACTTGTTATGTTTTTTGTTCCTCGGATCACATGCAAATGCAATCTCATGGTTATTCATTCAGCATCAATAAAAGCCTTCTTTTAGGTGGAGAATTGGCCTGTGATTTCAAGGAAAGCTCATCAGATCCTTAGTGGAGGTCAAACTGGGTCAACTGATTCACTTTTCGGTCACACGAGCTCAAGCAATGTTCAAAATTTAGAAGTGTGTTATTGAAAGAAACAAGGTTGACCTTGTCAGTGTTGTTGTGTTTGACAGTGTTCTTGTTGCTGTTTTTTTCTACATTTGCTGCTGTTGCATATATTTATATAAATAAAGACTTTGTCGGATGTTTTTTTTGACTTTGTCAGATATTTGAAGCTCTGAATGTTCCCTGATTTTACAGCTTCACAACATGAATCTCAAGTTACAGCTAAATGTGGAATATTGTGCTCTCCCAATCATTAGGTCATGTCTCCTACAGCTTGATGTAGGAGACACCAGATGAAAAGATGAGCAAAATCAGAGCTCACTTAATCTTATTGATTAAATACCTGTTCATGGACTTTTAATATACATTATAACATAGTCTTTGATTGGAAAACTTGCTGCATGCATACTACTCAAAGCTATCTCTAATGAGCAACTTCACTCTTACTATTGAAAGGCACAACATCACACAACTGAGAAGGCCTGAATGTGACCGACAAGCCAGGAAGAGATGCATAGAAAGACGGATGGTAAGAAAATAGAAATGCAATTCACCACATTGGCAAAACATTACTGTTACCCTACGCTTTGTGCTAAATGTACATTAAGTTTTGGTTTGGTGCATTATATACAGCTAAGCATGTTAGCTGCAAAGCAAGCACTTACATTGGAATCACATTAGAGTAAATAACCTTATACAAAAGAAGTAAAGCATTAATATTTGCCCCTCTGGATCCATTTTCAGCTCTCATTGAAAAATGCAAGGACAACTGTGCTCACATAAACATCCACATACACAGACGCAAAGACCTGGAGCGAGTGGGTGAAGAGGCATCACAAGCCATAAACCGAGACTTAGATGAGAGCACGGGGAGCAACTCCAGTCTTATAGTTTGAACTTGATTGATACAACTATGAAACTATTCAGACAGATAGAAGGCTGGGGTGGGTTGGAGCAGCAACCAGACAGATTGGGTGAGGGGGAGGCAACAACACAGAGAGAGAAAGATGAGAGAGGTGGTGGTAGGGGCGTCAGGAAGAGGTGCTGGAACAAACGATAGCCATCATGACAGATAGAACTATGAAACTAGAAGGACAGATGGAGTGAATAGGGCAAAACTGAGAGAAAGGAAAGCAGGACGGAAAGAATTCAACAGATCTGCAAACGAGGCTTCTAATTAAAACTTGGGAGGTAAAGGTGGAGCTGCAAGTTTCTCCTATAAACACTGAAAACGAAAAAATAAATGTCAATTTTTCTCTAGGTAGGTGTAATTTAGTATTCTGGTCACAATTTAGGCTTTAATCAGCATTTCACTGCTCTGTCACATCTTAAAATTAAAGGGAAAAGTTAGATTGTCTGGATTATGTAAAAGTAAAGGTTTGCTCATCAAGATTGGCTGAATAAACTTTTTTTTTTCCAAAGGTAGGCTGGGGGTTGAGTGGGGTGATCTAAAGATAGACTGAAGTTATATGAAAAACTGCTGTCCTGTCCTGAAGTGACCATAACACTTTAACTCAACAAAAACAGCAAAGAACATTGTAACTTTTGTTAAAGTAGATGGGTTAACTGATGTATTTGAGTTAATTGGAGGCACACGTGTGGACGTATCTTAAAGCTACACTACTTTCTAGTAACACAAGTGGAAAGTCAAAAGAAATCAGCCAGGATATCAGGATGCCGCTATAATCTGTTTAAACAATGACATGCAAGTCATGATGGGAATATCCAATCATTCCACTCCAACTTGGTTCTGTGTCCCAGAAGATTAAAGTATTAAAGGAATATAAAAAGTCAGATTGCAGTTTGCAAATGCCAACAAAGACAAAGATCTTAATTTTTGGAGCCATGTCCTGTGGTCTGATTAAACTAAAGTGGAGCTGCTTGGCCATAAAAACCGTTGTTACATTTGGAGGAAAAACTGGAACACTTTTTTTAACAAGGGTATCAAGTATCATGGGGGTGGGGGCATCATGTTGTGGTGCTGTTTTGCTGCAGAATAAACTGGTACGCTTCATAAAATAGGTAGAATTATAAGGAAAGAACATTACGTAGAAATGCTGATGCAACATCTAAAGACATCAGCCAGTTAAAGCTTGGCCATAGATTAGTATTCCCAATGCTTAATGACCCTAAACATACAGCCAAAGTGGTCATAAAGTCACTTAAGGACAACAAAGTCAAAGTTTTAATGTGCCCATCACAAAGCCCTGATCTCAAAAATATGAAGGAGTCGTAGGTAAAACCAAAAAGGTGAGTGCAAGTTGGACCTTTTCTGTTGGGAAGAATGATCCAAAAGTCCAGCACACTATTGTGAGAAGTTTGTGGAAGGAAACTCAAAAGATTTGACTCCAATCATACCATTTAAAATACAATTATTCCTGATGCTGACAAAATATATGTACACTTTTTAATTCCAAAAAAAGTTACAAAAAGAATCTCCAAAATATTTTCTCTGTAAGTTTTCTGACATTTACCAAATTGAGATAACTTTGATCATTCTAGCTTACATAAAACAAGAGAAGTTCAATCTCATCTGACTTCAGATAATGAGAAAAAAAATTGTATGTGCCTTTATTTGATTTGGTGTATGTAAATATCTGAATATCTAGTTTCAACTGTATATTTCTAAAGATGAAGATGAAGAAAAACGCATTCTGAAAGCTTTTGGTTTGAAGTTATCCTTTGTTTTAGTCCACACAGAGCATAAACTGGGAAAAAAAAAGACAGCCAGAGGCAAACGGTTTTGCTAAAGACCCTCAGAGAAATCCTTCCAACCACCACCCTACTTATCTCAACACACACAGTGACAGAGAAACATACACTGATGAGACACACTTGGATAAAAACACATGGGTCCACACACACACACACACACACACACACACACACCCACGCAAACACAACAAGGGTCATCCATCACTGTGGCGATCCCTTGTGTTGTATTGTGATTGGATGTCAGGTTGGCCTGGTGTCGTGACCTGTTGGCCTATCGATTTAGCAAGTCAGCATGGCCCCACTCAGTGTCAGAATGTTTGTTCTTCAGTATCCTATCAGGCACACATTTACTTTCACCAACACTCACACTTACACACAAGCAGAGAGAAGTTTCTATTCATTTGAAAATACGCTATTGACAACGTAAAGCCATTTTAGCCATTTCAATTTCAGCCTGCGTTCCATCATCTTTATAATAAACCTTCCTTTATTTTCTGCCTCATTTGCCCCCACCCTTCCTCCAGCCTTCCTTCAAGCCTTTTTTCCTACAGGAGAAAAATCACCAATTTACTCTAACACCTGGAAAGGATACAATCTGCACCTATTCCCTGGTCCAATGACACTGCATCAGTTACGGATATTTATAGACTCTGGGTCATATCAGCAGTGGTATCCAGGTGGACAGAATCATTTGCACAGTGTATACAGTCCAAAGCCTCGAGTCCAAGGTTTTTTGATCACTTCCTCCCAAAGTGACATCAGGCCATGAAGAGAAAATAAAAGAACTTTAAAATGGATCTTGAAATGTACAGGCAACCAGTGGAGAGAAGTAAAAATGGGGTAATGTGTTAAGACCTTCTTGTTCCAGTTAAGCAGTGTTGCAGCATTTAGCACAACCTGCAGACGCCTAATGGGCGCATTACTAATCCCAAAATAAAGCAAGTTAGAATTATACAGCGTAAATATAAAAAATGCATGAAAAAGCTATCTTGATATCGTTGGATTAATTTTGGTCAAGTGTCTTTTTAAACTAATTCATATTTTTAGGCCTTAGACTGATTCACTAATTTTAGGACAATCTTTTATTAGTTTAACAAGAGAACAAGTGGCAAACAGTGTTTACCTTGTGACAAAGTCAGGATGAACTTTGTCACAAGTTACATTTGTAGCCGATATGATTTGAGTTAATTGGAGACCCCCTTGTGGAATTTATTCTAGATTGAATAAATTCAATCTAGAAAGTGAATTTATTCAATTTCTAGATTGAAAATGAATAAATTAAACATGAATAATTGTAGTTATTAAAATGCCTAATAGTATCCATTTCAGGTATTGCGTTGCTTTTGTGTTCCAAAGTATTGTCTAACTAATTTGCTGATAGGCATTAGTGTTAATTGTAATTTTCTGCTTATTTTATATATAAAAAAACAATCCCATTACTAATTCCTGACTTACTACAACATGTTAACAGAATGAATATATATATAATTATTGAAAAAGTATAAGATTCAACTTGTTTTTTTTTTCTATTAGCTTTACAAATAATTGTCAATATCAGTTTTAGTAATTTAAGCATTTCTTAAATTGTTGTTCAACTAGAAGCCTTAAGTGTTATTTCATGTAAATAACTGACAGTTTTCATTTATAAACCACGTCTTTATTGGTAGTGAGGAATGAAGCAGCTGTAAATGCCATCTAGTAATTGCATCTTTATCTTCATCTTCATAATACTGATGGTAATTTTTGGATGTGGTATTTTGTGTAGATATGCTCTTCTGATTATTTGAGTTTCGCAGCAGAATAGGATATACGTGACATCCAACTACAACTGATTATAAAGTGTATTGTGTGCTTTATGGCCCTGTAAACAACTGGGATGGATATGATGCATTATAATTAATCCTGATGACAACCATTAGGCGAAAATAATAACAATAAACTTCTCGCAGAAAACGTCTTGCAGATTATAGAACTTTAATTTATTAAGGTTATCCTTTCACTCCAACCCCGACTGTCACGGTATAATTTACGCTCTAGTTATGGAATCAACTTTATTTTTGAAAGTCAGACTTGCCTGATATTGGTGTTCGCCACAGCCTAAGGGAAAGTCTAGTGTCACCTCTTCCTCCTGCATCGAAGGTCCAGCAGGTTAATTCTCTGCTCTTGGCGCACTTTAAAAAAACATTACATGTCTGATCTTGACGCAGCAAAAAAGTTTGAATCTCATCCCGTTGTCTTTTGCCACTCACCGTTTTCTCAGATGTGGTCATTTCCTGGTGCATGAATCCCTTTTTGGCTTTCTGTTTAGTTTACTATGAGAATCCTGTCGTAGTTTAATTAGGTAACTTTATTTAGTGTCCAATGGTGGATACTCTTTTTTCCGTGGTTTATTGCGATCTGCCCACTCTTATTTATTTCCTCACGCTCACTCTTCTTTTAAACCAATTCCTCCTTATCTTCCTATTTATCTCCACCTCGCTTTCTATTTTCCACTCTCTCCCCAGTTCACCATAACCATGATTTCAGTCTCAGTTGTTTCATTACAAGCTGCTGCTTTTATGGGCCATCTGTAGAACCATCTACATTTGTCATTTAAGCAGATGCACTTACACACACGCAAATGCACAGCGATGCACACAGACTCGCATGCAAAGGAGACCCCACCAGTTACTCTATCTCACACCCTCTCCGACATAACCATTTGCGCTTTATTTCTCCCAAGATGAGCAATTAATGTACAGTTCACTTTAAAGAAGAGATGAGGAGGAAAAAAAGAGGGAAAAGCAAGAAGGGTAAAAAGAACTGATCAGTGTGTAAAAACACAGTTTTTACACATTTTTATTTTAGAATTCCAGACTCAAATATATGGATGGATGGATGGATGGATGGATGGATGGATGGATGGATGGATGGATGGATGGATGGATGGAAAAATGAGGAAGGAATGGTAGTTAAAAAACATTAAGAAATCAATTGATGGATGAAAGACAGATGCAAATAACTGAACCCACGTTTGAACGGTCTATTAGATGGATGGGCAAATCGACAAATTAAGAAAACAGAATTACACATTTTTATTTACCGTTTTCAACCAGACATTTCTAGGCCTAAAACCAATTTCAGTCATACCCTCACCCTTCCAGAATGTGGGAATCCTGAGAATGGTTTGAAGAATGAAATACCAGCAGGACAAAGTGAAAATGCTCCCTTGATTTTTTTAGGGTTTTACAGTGAGACAGATGATGTGGCAAACCTGAGAAATTGAGGTTTGCTACAATTTCTCAGGTGAAGGACAGTGAAGTTATAGACCAAGCAAAAAAAAAAAGGAAGGAGTGGCAAAGAACAAGAGGGATGATGCATTGAATATGGAGGTTTTGCACCTCCGTCAGCAGTAGTTTTCATATAAAACGATGAGACGGGTTTTATACATGAACAGAACGCGCATCAAGATGCTTGAATACACAGCACAAATCTGTGCAAGGAGCCATCTATTTAAATTTGCTGTGACAAAACCTAAAAGGATATTTCTTTGAAATCATTTTCATACCTTATGCATAAATGGACAATATATGGAAAGTATTACAGCACAAGACTTAGTTCAGCAACAAATGAGGTTTGAGGACACTCATATATCAAAGGTTGGACATAGTCAATTTGCTGTTAAGCAAGATTTATTTAATAGTTTGGTAAAATTTATCCGTTCACTCTTTTGAAGAGCTTATGAGATTTTTATTTTTTTTATATATATAAAGTTAGTGATAAAGTATTACAGTTCTCCATTGGTGCACAAATTTACATTGACTGCATATGTTTTGAAAATTCATTCACACGAGCAACATATTTAAGGTCACAATTTGAAAGTTTTGTGTGGCTACCAACAAAAGAAAGACAACTTGCATCAGAAAAGAATTACATGAAAACATGTTTTTGAACTACTGGTGAATGAGAGATAATTCCTCTGGCAGCACAGAAGCTCATTAGTAATAACTGTTCATGTGAGTAAACACTAAAATAACAAATGTAGGGACTATAAGGACAACAACTCAAAATGGGAAAACTTTAAATCTATCTTACTAAGTTGAAATAAGATTCAGTAGCAGCTAAGAAAAATACAGTGTTTTATCAAATGCTGAAATGTTTTGATATGAAATGAATGCTTTTCTGTTTTTTTTCCTCTTCATTTAATTGAAGCAAATCTACAAAATTGTCAGTTCAATCTATTATGCTGCATTTAAAATGTTACTGCAGAACTGTCAAGGAACTGTCACCAATTAGCTCAACCAGCTATTTTCTCAGTTTCCTGCCGTGACAGCTGAACAATTGTGCTGGCCGATGGATGTTTCTATGTGGATGTGCATGTTTAAATCTACAATGATGAACGACGGAATGAGATATTCATCACTGCAAGTAGTGACATCTTCCTACGAAATTTTAGATTCTGCTTGAAAAAACTAATAACAAATAGTCTGACCATATGAAAAGCAAACCAAGAGACATTTCTCAAATGTCTAATTACATCCTGCAAATCTAGGAAGATGTTGAGCAACGTCAGACCTTTGATTCAGGACTCTTAAAAAAAAAGAAAAAAAAAATTTGAGTTTCAAGAGAAGAGCCAAAAAGTGCAAATGGAGTTTGAAAGTATCCACAATCAGTGGAGAAGGGCAGAGCACAGTCCCCACTTCAAGACTTTGGTAATGAATACTGACTCTACATGGACATCAAACATGACAAGAGGAAAAGGACAAGCAAGATAACCCAAGTGATAAAACAATCTTGCACAGCTCCAGCCTCCTATAGTCGTCACCGGCTGCTGTCCTGTGAGTGGAACAACAGCGGATGTGGCGACAGACGTTATTCCAAACAAAGTCCTATTGAGCCCTTGAACTCAATAGGACTTTGAGTTTAGGGGCTCAAAGTCCTATTGAGTTCCAGTAGCTACAGGAAAGCCTGGAAGATATAAACACATGAAAGGTTTTAAGCCCACAAAGACTTAGGCATAAAAACGTAATACTGCCTCTGAATATTTAGTTCTGGTCCTGGGAACACTGAGTGAAAAGCTCTCTGATGAACCGAGTGGTGGAGATCATTCAAATTCAACAAGCAACTCTTAAACACATTTAGGTCCTTAACAATAACATGATATAAAATTGTATTCTAATGAGAGACATTATAATTGTATCTAATTGTATCATCAGTGTATGAGAGATCCTGTGTTGGGTATATACTGTAGGTAAAGAATAAAACCAGTTCAAGAAGGTAGCCATCAGAAACCCAACATGATCTTTGTTCTCCACAATTTATAATCGTCATTTGCCACAAAGTTTTCCCATTAGGACCCTGGCAAGCAAAATCTATTTTAGTGCCCATTTTTCCAGTCTTCCAGTCAAAGACATGATTTAGATTCAGTAGAACAAAAATTGATCACACTTTTCGAAGACTCTGTTAGTCTTTCCCTAAAGCAACAGCGAGCGATACATGTTTTAAGTTGTCCAGTTTTTTTTTGTTTTTTTTTTATTGTCAAGACCCAACAAGCTAAAAATGACACGCCTCTCCAGTATTTATCTAAAAATAATGGCTGTTCTTTGCCTCAGCAGTTCACAACAGGGATCACTATTTAGGGCAACTGCCTTTAAACTCAGCCATCCCTGCTCCCATTCCAATCATCCTGTTTCTGCTCCAATCATCCACTTCAGATGTGATTACATGAACACTTAATACAAAAGTTCCAAAATTATAACAGAATGCCAGATTTAGCAAAGCTGTAAAGTTGATAATAGTAGCATAATTTGTGTGTTTTAATCATCATCAAAACACACTGGTTACCTAATTGGCCCCGAAGGGACTGATGGAGTGCTGTTTTTGGTCGTATTTCACTCGAGCAGTAAACAGGAAAATTTTTAGCGCCTGTATCTGTCTGCTTTTTCCTAATTCTTTTGTTTGTTTTCTCCAATTGATTTGTAAGAGGCATGCATTGGACATTACACAGGAGACCCATGTTTGTGTTTTGTTAGTCGCTTGAGCACAGTAGTGGGTAATGCATAATTTGCTTTTTCAGAACTGACACATTTAGCATTTAAGCAGAATAGAAAATGTTGCAAGGTACAAACCTGGCACAGAAATAGAAAAATACTGGCGTTAAAGTAGCTAAAACCATCTACGTTACCTTGAATTCTTGATTTAATTGAATTTTGACAGTAAGACAAGGTTCTGACACCCAGGGTGCAACTAGAAAATGTTCCCAAGGAGGCCTGTAGGGGGAATTTGGCACTAATGTTTTACATAGATGCATAGTTTCAATGCTGCCTTTTTAATAAATAAAAAGTAAAGCGCTATTACTTCTACATTTTAGTCATGCCATTGCACAAATGCTAAGAAGTGACTCTTTTCTTTAAAGGTTTTGTTGTTTCTTGTGGCCTTTATTTGAAAGTAATTTGACAAGAAAGAGGGTTTTGAGAGAGGGGGAAGTTATGTGGCAAATGTCACCAGGCTGGGAATTGAGCCTGTGACCATCAGCATGAGGACTAAGGCCTTAATGCATGGGTTGTGCTCTGCCCCTGCGCCACCACAGCACCCCAACTTTAGTCTTTTTGACCATTAAAGTATGCGTCAACTAAACTGAATCAAAGCAAACATATCAAATTAATCCAAAACAGTAGCAGAATCAAATGTAAAACTGGACAAGCCAAATCGGAAGATATAAGTAAATTGGAGTTTCAGACTATTAGGTAACTTCTTGAAGCAGCTAGCTGTGCTGCTTTAATTATCTTAGCTTGTATGTGACCAGGAATGCTGACAGAAAATTTTGTTTCCAATGTCTTTTTTTCTGTCTGTCTTTCTTTATCCATTTTATTTGCATAATACTTCAAGATTCCCAGATGTTCTTTGTCCATATGCAGACTATTCAGAGCCATTTGGAGGGAAATTAGATTCTTCTAGACCATATACATATACACATTATACATATACACATTCCCTCTTCAGTGCAAAAAGTTTCTCTATTTGGATTGTTGGCAGGAAAATAATGAAAACACTATTCTCAATTCAGTGGAATCATGAAGCAGGTTCAAGCGGACTGTGGCAAGCACAATATATATTTTGGTCAGTCATTACTGCGTAAAATGACCTTCTGTTGCGCTCTGGGACAAATGTGTAATTTTAAATCACTTATTTTTCAAATCCAATTAAATTACCAGAAAGAGTCATTTGAGCCAGTTCCTGTCAGAAGTGATTTTGAAAGTCATTTGACGAAAAAATATTTCCAAAACCTATGTTTCTCTTGTTGATATGACTGAAATAAGATTTGAATTATCTGCCAGCAGCTAAATGAGAAATGCATTTCACTTTAGGGGTCGCTATGCACGCAAATTTGTAATCACTCGAGCCAATAACGGATTCACTTTCATGTCAATGCAGGATGTAAAAAAAAATAAAAAATCTGCTGCCTCTTTGAAATTCAATGGAGATAGCTGCAAACTTTCATGTGACAGATATACATAATTAGACTCAGCCAAGTGAAGATGAATAAAACTTGGCTGCCTGAAACAAGTTAATCATTTCGCAGAAAGACAATAACCCAGTAGTCACAATTATCTTGTTTTTTGTTTTTTTTGTGGCTCAAATTTTCATCTACCAATGGTAGTTGAAAAGATGTACTTAGTTTCACCGAGCCAAGCGATTTTCCCATATTTAATTGAATGAGCTGCTCTCTGACTGCTCACAAAGAAACATGCAGATGTCAATTATAAGCTCCTTACCTCCACTTCAGCAGTCTGCCTGTGAGAACCCTCCAATGCCAGTGTGTGTGCATGTCACTGCATGTGTGTGTGCAAGGATAAAAATGTGTGTTTTGCTTGTGTATCTATGTCTGTGTGGGTACGGCTCCTTGATACTGTGATCAATGTTTCTCTGAGGCCTGGTTCAATAAACCATTAGATATCCCCCCCAAAGACATCCTGCCAACAGAACTTCATTAGACCCATACACATGCATGCAAAGAAAAACAAAAACACCCCCCTTCTCTCTCTAATTGTCCTGTGTTTACAGGCTGCTGCCATTGGGCCTGAATAACATCATAACCTGGTTTAAGCTACTCTCACAGGATACTTTTCTGTACTCAACATTATTTGCTTTTGTCTGATATGAGAGGGCTGACTTATTTCTTTTAGAAGGACAGGACAGGTGAATAAACGCTGTCGGATTTCATACGATGGACTGGCAGGCAACAAGTTTCAGTGTTGCAGACGTTTGCAAGGACGGACACGTTTTACATTAAACCGAAGCTTACAAGAACGGTTCATTGGGAGTTGCTGCAAATACGATATTTGACGCACTCAGAGCAAGGGGATACTGTTTTTTGCACGGCTATCTCCAGCAGGATGTTTCATTTGCAGAGTAATAAACTGTGTGTGTTTTTGACATCAAGTCTCTCTATGTTTGCTAGACAGCAGTAAATATTAGCCAGTGACCCTGAAATAAATGTGTTTTCAATTTTCACAGTGCACAAGTAAAGCTATCTTTTATTTTCAAAACACACTCACCTCATGGGGGCTTTTTGTTTTTTTTAACCTAAATTCACACTTTTTCCACATTTATCTTTCTGCTGAATCTTCTCTTATCTCTCTTTACGGCCCCTCGCCTTATAACTAATTAAAAGTCCGCTGTATGTGTACGTGTGTGCTCGCGCTTGCACGCACACGTCAGACTTCAGTATTAATTAAAGGTGAGAATGCTAATTGGTCAGATCAATAACAGGTCGTTAGGCCTCGGGGGGCTGACAGCCAATAGGAAATCGTTATGTGTCTGACATCACTGTCACTCTGCTAAAGCTGCACTTTGACGACGCAGACATGCACACAGCCACACACACAAACCAACTGACACATTTCTGTAATCTGAAAGGGTACAATGGCTTCAAAATAGGGTGAGAGACAGAAAGCGAGGTTGGAAACTGAGGAGTTAGCAAGACAGAGAGGTAAACAATTGGCACACAGACAGAATCTTACAGTTTATCCTTCAGACTAGATCAATAACCATTACAGAAAAAAAGGAAACAGAGTAAGAGAGACGTTTTTAAAAAAATGTAACAAATGCCATAGTTGTCACTCAAGAGAAGTAAATAAATTATGGCTGTCAACATCAATGCATTAATGCGTTAAGGTTAATGCATTAATGCATTAATCTGAAAATTTTAACACATTCATATTACATTAAGCAGATTAATCAAACTATCCTATTTTGACCAAAAAGCCTCTCTCCCATACAGGATTACCTAGTTCGCAGCAGTGCATTATGGGAGTGACACATGGGGAGCGACAAACAGCAGTGAAAGTTAAGTTTTAAGACCGCAGCACCAAAAGTTACAAATTTTCAGTGTTGTGTCGCCAGTCAGTGGCGCAACTACACATTATTCAGGTGGATGCGAAAACCCCGGCCCCCGAGGGAAGGAACATCAGGGTGAAGGAGCGACGCTTCCCCCCCGAGGCGACGATACGTGAAGGGTGAAACTCGCTACATTTACCTCGTTATATGCGCGAGGTGAAGGAGCATAAGGCGCGCTTAAGTATATAGGAAAACATCCTCGGCGCGCCGCTCCCTCCAGACGGGGTTTTGGCGCCCCCTCTGGTGCTGCGCCCCTATGTGTTGCATACCCTGCATACCCACTTTTTGCGCCACTGTCGCCAGTGCACATCTGTCTGCACAAGTTTTAATTTTTGCAAATTACAACGGCTGCAGGGATGGATGAGGACGAGTCGCTGTCAAACATGTTCCATAGGAAATGAATGGAGAGGGATATTACTAAGTTAAGGTTTAAAACAAAATTATTTCCTTTAAGCCTTCCTGAATAAAAAAAATAAAATAAAAAAAAACCTAGAAAACTGAGATCTTTAGACATGTTTGCTTTGAGAAAATAAAAGACTGGCAGTTTTAATATGGGGCTTAAGGGCAGTTGATCTCAGAAAAAGGCCTGGCACCCAAGAACTAGAAAATAGAATATTTCTTATTCAGTTTTCCTCTGAATAAGTTTGTTGCTACTCGTATATACTGTATGTGTAGAGGAGTATATTTTTTTAAACTCACAAATTTAAATTTCCCCAACAAATTTAGGCATAGTGATTAATCACAGCACCAGAGTCTTATTAATCCGATTTTTTTTTATTAATTAAAATAAATACATTTGGTGAATACTTTT
Organism: Poecilia reticulata; assembly: GCF_904066995.2. Lineage (NCBI taxonomy): Eukaryota > Metazoa > Chordata > Actinopteri > Cyprinodontiformes > Poeciliidae > Poecilia > Poecilia reticulata. Next base: position 16,135,742 of record NC_088840.1, read on the forward strand.
TTTTTGCTTTTCAAATCCATTCCAGCCAATCTCTTTACGTCATGTATGGTCTGTTTGTTTGTCAGAAATGTCTTAAATTGTCTGTTTTTTGTGTAGTTATGATCTTCTGTTTGTTTCTATGCATTTGAAAATATTACAAAATGTGTGCAATTAATTCAGATTTTAAAAAAACCTGCATTGATAATGTGTGATAGTAAGAGTTTTGATTAACTTATACAAAAATAACCAAATAGACAAGACTAAATTGACAAACAATGTACCTTACTGATAATTGTTTGCTTCTTGTTGCATTAACACAGACTAGTAACAAACTAAAGGTTGTTGTTCTTCATAAAGCTGTTTGACAGACTATCTTTTGACAGACATTCTGTCTTTAAACCAACCAACGCCATGACTTTACAGCAGAGGGAGGTTGTGTAAGGTTAGTGATGTTAAGTGGCATATAAAAAATTAACTGGCAGACTACATCCAGATTATTGCCTCTGATCAATTCCATCATAGGTCATTAGTGAATGAGACCTTTTGTTACACTCTGGATTTTATTGTTCACATTTAAAAGGTGCAGAGACTGAGTTTAGGGTGTATGTTTGAAACAAATAAATCTTCGCTGTGCAGAGATAACATTACTGGATACTACTTTTTTTGCGAGGGTGTATTCAGCAAGCGAGTTACTGTAGGACTGTGCAGCTGTGTGCTATCATGTGTGCAATATCTAATAGCTGTGGTTATTGTAGCATGACTTATTAAATTTAACATCAAGAGGACCCCCTGGAAAGCCTACTGATAGAAACAGGGACCGAACACACCCACATTCACCCAGTTTCTGCCACACAAGTGTCATTTTAAGAGATAATTACAATTTCTATTTTTATTTTATTTTTACACAGGTTTCAGAGTTGCTTCAGTTTAGGGAAGACAAATTACAGCTCTCGCGCAAGAGAGAAACTAATGACCAAACGGACTCGGGTCAGTTCAAGAAGTAAACTTCTGCCAGGGAAAACAAGTACTGAAAAGGACTTTTAGCTAATGCAAAAGTCCTTTTCAGTATATTTAAATTAAATTAAATTTAAATATTTATAAATTAAATTTGCTTTAATAATGACAGGAGCCGCAAAACTGGATCCTGGCCAAAAATATTGAAGAACAAAATGTGTAACTTAGGCCAACCTGAAAAAACAAAGCAAAAAAATAATAAAAAAAATAGAGCAGCAGAATTTGTGAGCCTGAAGACGGAGGTTGACAATCAACTGTGTCCAGCCTCTAAGTGTGCACAGCTGATTGTCTGAGAGAAGGGTGAATAGTTTATAAAGTGGGTGGGTGAAGCTCATCACAGACAAAGTAGACTCCGCATGAGCTTCTGCATCAAAAGTCAAAGTCTAAAGAATAAACTGTTTACGCAAAATATTCTGTTTATACAAAGACACACATTAAACTGGTTGTATTGCATATTTCCCAGGCACACAGTGCCATTTTATAGCACAACCAACTAACTATGCAACATTCAGTTGTTATAAAAATGCATAAATATGACTTAAAATAAATTTGACTGTGATTTAACACCTTGAAATTAGGCCTCCGTCTCTTTAAAAACTTCTGCTCTTTCCACTCTGCCTTCAGGAAGTCGCCACAACATTGCCAAACCAATATAGGATCCATTCTTCTTTGTGTATGGGCCATCATTATCTGCTTGGCTCTGGCTCCGTATTTGCTGATACAAATTCCAGTTTGAATAGGAAGGAAGATGCTGGAAAGGTTTTGATAAGAGCTAACCACCCTGTGCCGGACATAGTCGCCGCCCAGTCCTACACCAGTCTGACATAAAAGAATGAGAGGACACTTTCAACCACATACGAGTAATAAAATAAGTCAGTGACCGGCATGCTTCATAATCCTCATAAAAAAAGAGCTATTGATGGGCTTTCTTAATGACTTTATCTGTGGTCACAGCCCATGTAAGGTCATTGGAAATTTACTGGCTCAGGTATTTAGCTGCATTCACAAGGTGTATGGCTTCTCCAAAAACATAAGGCAGGAACAATTTCAGCTTGAAGTCCGCCATCTCCCCGTTTCACTTTAACATTGCTAGTGAGACTCTTTGCCTTGTTCCAATCAGGAAGGTCATTCTTATCATTGTTGAACATCAAACCAATAGGACAAACACTCAGAGACTCGAAGCCCCCCATTATAACTCCTCGTGTGCAGACTTTTCACCGTTTCTGTTTTCTGGTAGGAAAAGGTGGCAAAATAGTTTGAAATTAACCCTTTATTATTATGCCTTAAATCATTAAATTAGGTTATGTTAGTCCTGCAGTGGCTGACCTTTTCCAAAGGTCAGTGGGTGTCGTGGATTTAGGTTGTGATGTAGCAATGAAAAAAGCTTCATTGACCAGTTGGCAAATAATAAAACAACAAAAAAAGAAAAAAAAATAGAGGGAGGGTGCTTGCCTCATGTACATTTCTTGCTATTTCAATACATTAGACAAGTTGAGGTGAAGAGCAATGAGACAGAACGGACAACTTTAGCCAAGTTTAGTTTCTGCAGCCTGGTAACGCTTGACAGTAGACCAAAATCAAGCACGTTTCATGCCCCAGAACAAGATTTCTCAGGCTTTGCCTATGTAACTCTATATAAAATGTGTAACTGTACAAAATAAATGGTAATACTGGCAATGTGTTATTAACATTTTGCAGTTATTTACAATTCTTTTCAAAAGGCACATGGGTCATGACAAATTACTCTTCAAATTATCTATGCCACGCCAATAACCTCGTCCAATACTAAATAGAGAAGTAAATAATAATAATAATAATAATAATAATAATAATAATAATGTCTCAGTAATATTTCAAAATATTTTGGTTCCAGCAGTATACTTCGCAGTGACTGCAGATATGTAGATCGGGAGACCAAAACGCTTAGTCTGTACAACTTCTACTTCTGCTATTCCATCTGTATTTCTTCCCCAATAGCTTATTTTTTTGCTATTCAACTATTTCAGTGGCAAAAAATAAATAAATAAATAAAATAAAGAAGGTTGTTTGCACCATGGGAAGAAAGGTTGTTTACCTCGACTCCTAGTTTTTGCCTAGGCTGGAACCTGCTTACTACTAGCTGCCGGGGAGCGGCTCTGCTTGGTGGTGATCGACACCTTGCAGCTGCGCAGCGCTGCTCGTCGTCTTCTTGGATCCGAGAGTGGCTGTTTCTAAGGCTTCCAAGATCGTATCTCTCTCATCAGCTCCTTGCTTCTCTTTCTCAGTTTCTACAACAAATGATTGATCCACCCCCCCTCATCATTAACAAATCCTCAGTGCCGGCCTACGACTCAGATTGTGAGTTTCTCTCTTCATCTTCCAACTCGAAACACACCACCACTGCCTGCTGCACGTTGATTCTTTGCATCATCCTTTATATACAACCTCCCCCCCCCCATCTATCCCACATTAAACTACGTAAAGATTACAAACTCGATGTCAAAAATCGCTACAGTATCAGCACTTTCGGTCGATATTGCGATCTCACTTTTCTCCCGCAACTCAGCAATAACTCGAGCCCATTTTTATTGGTTGAGTATGTGAGATATCCAATAGCAAATGGATCTCATGTTGCATTTTATATTTTGTTTGTTGCAAACTTGGTACCTTTCTCACTCTCGAATAGGCAAGTTTTAAACATTTTTCTGATATTCTGAAAAAAGATGGCTTAATTATTTTAGAATAACTCTGAAGTTATTTGTCTGTCATGCAACAGAGGCAAACATCACAGAGAAAAACTTGGACTCCAATCTGCCGAATAGGAGTTCAGTTCAGAAAATTTACTCGCTTTTTTCCTCAGAGGATCTTTGCATGGGATCCAAATCGTAAAACATTTAAGTTTCGCCCCTTCCAAGGAAATGGTTTCATACAGTGCTTTTATCTCTGTCAGCTAAAGCATATGGTCTGTATTTCTATTTTGCAGATGCATGTTACTCGTGAAAGATGAAATTCAGGAGTTTATTGGCTGATAAATAAGGAATAATATTTAGGCAAGAAAAACATGTAATGAGATTGCTTTATCGTTGCTGTTCCTAACGATTAAAGTGAACAAATAGCCAATTAGCGAGGTTCAGACAGCTGTCTAAAAGAGATCATCCACAGTTTCCCGAGAAAGATGCCAAAGCGCAAAAACAGTAAAATAAAAACAATGCAAAATTAAGTACAGCAAAAAAAAATAAAAATAAAAAAATAACAAGAAGAACAACAAAAGCTAATGTCTGAGTCTCAATTTTTAAAACTATTGAGATAAATCTGAAATGCTTCCGCCTTCTCTCTCCCCCATGTTCGCTCAGGAAGGTGCAGCTCCCTGTTTGAGCGCCGTTTGGGATTAATCAGGCCAATTGTCAGAATAAAACTTTTCACATTGCATAAACGAAAAGCATAACCACGCAGTTTCTTGAAGTTTTATTTTTCACTTCGGCATCGCTTTTCTACTTCCTGTACTAGCCGTACCAAAAGCACTGGAAGCTCTGAAAAGTGAAATAAAAAAAATCTGCTGACAGAACAAGGAACACAGCACCTGAGGAACACAGTGCTGTTAGACATTTTAACTATTTATGATGATTAAATTTTGAGAGAAAACCCCTAGAAATGGCTCTAAATAATGAAATACTGACGTGTTGCATTTTATTACGGCTACAGATAATTCTAGATTCTATTTTCTATGTGGCAATGACACAGTTAGAAAAGGTTCTTTTTTTGACTAGCACACAATGTCGACGTCGAAAGTTTTGCATCCGAATGCCGCTTCTGAGCTCATGGCGCAGAGAACTGCCATGTCAGCATGACCCTACTTGTTTTCTAGTTATGGTAATCAGGTGACATTCCTTCTTGCTTGGCATGAAATGCTGATTGGATGGACCGAGGTGGAGACCCTGAAGTGAGGCCATTTGATTGGTTGGCTCATATAAAGCTGAATAATGGACTGACATTGGACAAGTGGCCACCCTGTCACACTCGCACATTGCCGCTGCACAGAGGCACACATCTGTGCTCAGAGATATTAACTATGTACCATGACAGCCTATATTTTACTCAGGTGGCCAGTGGACATCTGACAGTGCTGAATATCAAATCAATATATCATTTGATGTAATTTCTATCCTGTACCGGCGCAGAAGGGTTTGGCAGCTATTCCCTATAATTTCATCACAAGCTCATTTAATGTCATTCAGATAAGAGTTCAATATATCATTTGATGCACTTTACACTCTTATCAACTGTGGGGCACAGAAATACTTTACGGCAAATACGATTTCATTATTTAGATATTACACACTGGTAATTATTTTTTTGGAGACTCTTTGAGGTTAGACAAGTGTCCAATTCAGGCAACAGACCATTTGGCAGCTCAGTATGAACCCATTGCTGAATTCTTGGGTATTTTTTTTTTTCTAGGCATCATTAATTGATCATTTTCTATACTTTTCTGATGTTGGGCAGCCACTCTATCCTTCAGTCCAGAAATTAATACTTTGGCTGGCTTTTACAATAATTACATTATCCAGGCATCAAAGTGATGCATTGTGTGGACAGAGATTTGGCAGCTATTGTGTCCCATACCATTAATTACACACTATGATCCAGATAATAAGCTGATGTCACTTGCGCCTGACAACTGCGAGTAACCTTGAGGAGTTTCACTCTTAACTTTTTCACAAAAGCTTCAGGACCATTGGATGAGGATTGTAATAATGGTTTGCAACAAAATAATTTCAAAACTACACAGTATTAGATATGTGATATGCTCCACTTACTATGTGTCTTACAACGTCTGTTCTCCATGCAGTTTCAGGTCACTTATGTTGTAGGATTTATTTACTTTTCCGCCTAAAGGGGACCTACTGTGCTTCCTTGAACAAGTAAGGGGACTTATATGGGCTACAAAACACGTATATTGCAATTTTGCACACCATCATTCTCAGATGAGATTGAACCTGGTGAGTTCAACCTTTTTGTGCATTTATGCACCTATAAGAATGAGCTGTTTTAAGGCTATGAAACTGTTATGCAAATAAGCCGTTGCTGGCTGTGCCTCCCAACTGAGTCGTTACAATCACACTTTATTCGCATGAAAATGGCTGCAAACAGATGCACAATTTACAACTGTACACCTTTGAACGTGAATCAGACCCAGAAGCAGAAGAAGCGGAGCCTCCTGAAAACCATAAAGGATGCAGCGAGCGGTTTCTGAATGGTAAATCAAGTTTAATGTGCAGAATTGCGTTGAACAGTAGGGACAGCGCTTCCCTCCAGGCGAAGTCTGTTGGCAAATCCTGTTAGTCGTTTTCTTAAGAGTGCATTGTGAAGTGATTCCCACAAACTATAATTTTCTTTGCCAATGTGGCTGGGACATTACTGAAAGACCCACTGGTGTGTGGACGGGCTCCGCCACTCCTATCCCAGACCGTAGTACCTCTTGATGGCCTCTACAGGCTGATGGTTCTCCTCTCTGTAATGGATATTTGAAGTTAGAAATTATTCCATTTTGGGCCACTAGTAAGGTGTAGATCCACCAGTTTGCAACAAAATAAGAGCCGCTACGATATAACTTATTTGCTAAATGTATTTCTAGCTCCCATTTAGCTCATTAACTCTTTTTTTCGGAGAAGCCCAAACTACTCCAAGTGAACATAAAACCTTAATTGCGGAACAGAGAACATTATTTAAATTTTTTTTGCCATTTTCATTTACCACTGGTATCGTCTACCTCTAATAAAACAAAACGATGTGCTGCTATTTATTCAGTGCCAAGGCAATAAAGGTAAGTCATGAATGGAATGCAGATAAATGTCAAGAATTAAAAACATCTAAATTTGCCTTTAAAATAATGTCTGCAGTTATTCTTTAGATATATGTGTGTGGGAACAGCATGAGATTGTTTTGATTGATGTCCCTGTGGTGAAGCTAACCTTGTAGGTAAGGTAAAAATCCCAAGCTGTATTCACATTATAGATAGCACACACAAATGCAAAGATACACACATACAACTTTAAAACAGCCATGATTTCACATTGTATTGTTACAGGAAAGTCCTTTTTTTTTCTTTTATAAATACTCTCACTATCCTTATTTTTTGTTTCACAGTGTAAATTTGGTCCTTACAATTTTCTCCTGCTTTTTCCCTATATATTTTTTGTCACTCCTCCCCTCCACCACATCACTCAAATATTCAATTGTTTCACACCTGTTTGCATTTACACTTGGAAATAGACACATGTCCTAATTGGACACATGTTATACTGAGAGATTTAAACACACTAACACAACGCACCAGTTTTCTCCTGATTTAGTACTTACATATTTCTACTCATTTTTAATTTTTAATTATATTTTGTGCATAACATGTATATTGCGTTCTCTGCTAATAATAGAGCAAAACTCAAGTCTATGCATATATATTTAGATGTATAAATGCAAAGGAGACATATGTATAATTTGTAAAACGATCAAAGAACAAAAAAATGATCAGATTTCTTTTTTTCTTTTTTACAAAATCGCACCCTTCCGGATCACAAAAAGAGGCAAACTGTAGCCGTTTTAGTATGTATTTTCATCATTACATGTTCACACGGTGTGTGCTTACTGTCCTAAAGTCTTCTTTAATCAGCCTCAGCCATTGGGGGTCACATTGTCTTTTCAGTGATACCATTATCTGAGTTAGATTCAATGAAACAAACTCAATTGAATTGCGGCAAGGGAAGAAAAACTGAATGACCTAAAGTGAGAAAGAAAAGACAGAGACAGATGGGGGGGGTTGATAGATAAAGGGGTGGACATTGTCAGTCCCCTCAGGTCTCTTTGATAAAGATCAGAGCGGCCACAGCGAGAGCCTCAATCACCATCCTAATGTGCGCGCAGACGCACGCGCAAAACACTCGCGCAACACGCCACAAGCGAGCTCCCGCTCGCTTGCTCACGCACGCAGATGCACAAACATGAATTTTACACTCAGATCATGTTCAAATTAAAGAGACTAGTGTCGAAATCAATCAGTCAAGGACTGATAAGCGATCAAAAGGCCCCGAGAAACAAATGCCGGGGCACTCGTTCAACGGGTGGCTCTAAATATGGATCCTAACTGAGATTTACTGTTTCCTCTGAGAGCCTGCTAACACATGCGATGCATGAAGCGTTCAGATAAGATTCATTAATGTGAGAATTGAATGTTTACCTAATGTGACTGGCATCTACTTATTGACGCAGAGTTAATAATGTGTTATTATTGCCGTCGGTATGGCAGTTTGTTGTTTGATATGACAAATGATTAACCTCCATTCCACAAGAATGTCATAATAAATGCAAAATAAGTTACACGCCACTACTTTTGCTTGTGGAAAAAAAAAAGTGTTTAAACAGTAAAATGAGTTCTTGACAGCCATTGAATTATATATCAACTAACATGACCGCTTTAAAAATTTAAAATAGTCTGTGTGGTTAGACAAATGCTTCTACTGGAGAACTCTGTAGATTTTCGTCTTTAAGTGTACATATACCACAGTCAAACAAATATCTCCATTTTGGGGTTGACTTGACACAATACAGTTCAACAGAGTTCATTTTTGATAGCTTACTTTAAAAGTCATCTAAAAAATTTTTAAATCAATTTTCCTACAGCTTTCAGGGCTGAGTGCTTAAGGTTTTTTTAAATACCTCTTTTCTGAATAGGTTTCGTCACAAAGATGGTTACGTGTTTAGAATTTAGATCCGTCTCTATTAGAATACAGTTTGGTTTTTTTCCTTCTAAAAAGCAATAAATAAGCAGACAAGATTTGTCAAGCAGATCAAACAGAGTCAAGCCTCTCCAAAAGGAGACTGATCTTTAAGCCTAAAATTGTTTCTCAAATATTTGAGGTAGAGATACTTTTTTTTGATGCTTAGGGCCAGTTAGTGAACATCTGGACCAATCCTCCATGGCCTGTGCCCTGCAACTTTGAGATGAGTCTCTGTTTCAACACACCTGAGCCAAATAAGGAGATAATTAGCAGGACTCTGGGGAACATCACCATGTACTGAGGAGGCAATTCAGCCATTTGATCCATGTGTCTTTGACCAGGGACACATCTAGCAACAAGGGTGTTGTTAGCATAAAGTTAATCTGATAAAAAAAAGTGTTGTTTTTTTTACATTAGTTTTCAGTTTTTATGTGCCTTTTGTGAGTACAAAGCAGCTATTGATATTCGCAGATCAGGTAAAAAAAAAGAAGTGCACCGTCTCCAAAGATTTGTTTCAGCAGCGACTCATTTTATTACAGCTGCAGCCTGATTGTAAATCAGAGTTTTAAATTTTAATCAAATATGTTGTGGGGATCTTAACTGCAGAGAGTTGTAGTTTTCAGTAAAACACTGATTATGTGGGGAAAAAAGATAAAGAAAGAGTGAAGAAATACTTAACCTAACAGCATCCTCAGTGAAGTGATTGCATGTCGACATGATATAAATACAGTGCACTCTGGAATTTATGTGTATTTTAATTGCGTCTGTGGTTTTGGGATTTAGATTTGTACGAAATTCATCTTAGTTTAATGTAATTGTTTTATTTTTGAATTAGTTATATAGATTCTCACTGACCTGACTGATTGGTCTAACAGCTACCATGCCTACTTATAGTGTGCCAACCCAGACCAGGGCATGTCACAGGATTCAAGCTGCTGCATGTACGTCTCCCAAGTTACATACATGCAATGAGTTGCTGACATTATGACTCTTTTTCTCAGTTATAAAAGCAGGTAATCTGAGTGAAATGTAGAATCAAATACAACTTTTCTTGGATGGTTACCATACCAGAAGGTTAAAAAATGATTGTGCCATACTCAGTTCCAAAAGTAATGACAACAGTTAAAAGGCAAAATTATTTTTTCAAAAATGTTGTTAAAGCTGATCAGGGCTAATGCATAATTATGCATTTTTCTTCTATAGGGGATTACCATTCACTGTCCATCTTTCATACATCAAGGTTGTAGTGGGTCAGGAAATGAGAGCACATACAGAAGGTCACTGCTTTGGCTGCAGATCCCAGTGAGTGCGCAACAGCCTTCATGATATTATGAGGAACTGATGGACAAATGCCCAGAGCGCAGATGGGTCCACCCATGCCACTGACATCTGGCCAGTGAAGGTTCCCAAAGTGTTTAACCAGCTGCCAGCAGCTTCTATGTGTTTGCAAAATACATCTCCCCAACCCAGCAACTCCAAACAGAAAGAGGGTTTGGAGAAAACAAAAAACAAAACAAAAAATTATATTTATATATATAGTCTTCCCACCATTTATACTGCTTCAGCAAAACCAGAGTGAACTTTTCCACCTCCACTTTAATGTGCTTTTTGATATTTCCAAGTCCAATTAATGTAGAAAGCTGTTGATTCTGCCTTCATTTTTTTCCCTGAAAAAGAAAAAATGTTGGATTTAATTTGGCTTTTATCTCCTTTCTTTAGCTTAACTAGACTGTATACGTTTTTATTTCAGTCATTAAGTAAACACTGCTGAAAGTAAGAGAACAACAAAGTAATGATGTGCTAATTTCAAGGAAGAAAAAATGGCAGATAATGAATGTAAAAATGGGAGAGGAAATTGTTCACATTTTAGTCATAAAAGAATGATTGGGCAATATATTTATGGTTGAAGTTAACACGTAAGACATGCTTTATGGAAATGTTTTTCAGTTGTAGATCGAAGTGTTCATTGCTATGCGTCTGACATGTTTTTTGCCTTTTCAAGACTCTTAAGTAACTTCAGTCTTTTTGCACAATTACCATTTTGCATTTTCTTATTTAAATCATTTTATATTTGACATTTTTATGGCTCCAAGAAATCGTCTCCTCTAGATTTATACTTACAGCAGAGACATTTTTTTTGCCCTATTGGACAACTGTTGATTTAAAGTAATTTTCTGCAACTCGATTTTAGATAATAAAAAAAATAAATTTGATGTAAGGAGGCGGTGGAGGTCCCGGCTGTTTGTTTTATTCAAAACAGATTTGACTTATTGTTAGTGCTGTCAATCAGTTAATCACATTCCTAAATGTGTTAGCTTTAAATATAAATATGTACGCAGCTGTGGTTCTTGCGGGAATGGATGGTGCTTTAGACAAGACCTTCCTTCTAAATGTAGACGTGCACACAAGAAAGTTGAAAATGTTTCAACTTTTTTCGCTGCCTGCCATCGCGGAAAACTTTTACCGTCACTCCTTGTTGGCCGAACCCACAGCGCTCGGCTGTGAACCAGGAAACCCTGCGTGGGAGAGAGGTTTTTAGGTCCAAGTAGGTTTGATTAATCTTCATTATGTAATATTTTCTCGTTAACATTTTCAGATAAATTGCATACCTTAACGTGATAACATTCTCAGCGGTACTTGTTGTCCACGTTTTTAATGTTTTCAGTGAATGACCAACTTCTTTCGTACTTGCAAGAATAAAGCTTAAAAGGTAATGGCTTGAAAACTTTTTTTTTATGTGAATCAATAAATTTTTTGTGCGGTTTTGAGTTTTATAAAGACATATCACTTAGATCAACACTTTGGTGGCCTTTGCAATTTCCATTGAAAATAGAAATCTTAAACTGTTGGATTGTTATGCTGGTGTCCTTTACGGTTTTGCTGTTTCTCTAAAAAAAATAAAATAAAATAAAGATTCAGGGTTAGGTTTGTGTTTGAAAGGTACATTTGAACATCATTCATGTGTCATTCTGCAGAATTCAAAGTCTTGAACTATATAAATAGTTAGATAGATGCTTTTATTAAATATTCTCAAAAAAAGTCAATTTGCAGCACAGAAAGAGCCACAAGGTGAAACCTCTGACATCTGGAATTAAAACTGACATTAAAAGAGAAACACATTAAATCACTCAAACTGTAACAATCGAAAAGGAACAACAGATAAACTAAAACTATCACGAGCACCGACACCACACTCTTTTTTTTTTACCTTCCTAGTTTTTATCTTTACTCTTCAATACTTTCCCTAAATAATTAAAGATAAACACAATCCAATTACAATATAAAACAGGAATGAACAAAACGATAAGCACGGCGTTGAGCATAAAAGATGAATAAGCAGACGAGTAAAAAGACAGGAAATGAGGCAGAAAGAGAAAAAAAAAATTATTCTACACGGATCATGCAAGGAAAGCATGCATACCTGTGTGTCAAGCTCAGGGATAATCTGCAATTCTGTCTCATCAGCACAATATCAAACAGCCTCAGACGCAGCGTTAAATTATACATCACTGTATTTCTCTGTCTCTTGTTCAAATCCACGTGCACATATGCAGACTCCATGGTATGTGCAGGCAGATGAATTAGTCATGAACCGAGTATCTTCAGAGGGACAGGAAGAAAGATTCAAGGTGTCCGATGAGCACATCAAAGCCTCTCCCGAGTGGACAGACTGCAGAGGACAATGCTAACCTTCTGTACCATTGCTCCGCTGAACACAGGCTTCCGTTACAGTGGCCACTTGATTTGTTCCTTCCTGGGTTTTTTTTTTTTTTTTTTTCTGTGTGGTGAGTTCTTTAGTCACAGCCTGTTTTTTATTTTTTTTTGTCCTACATACAGAGCTGGGGTATTGCTCCCATCCGTTCACCTGTTTCTCCACTTATGTTGGAGCTTTAACGAGAAAAACGAGGAAATCCAGAACCTCTCCCTCCGACCGACATCCTCCAGCCCTTCCTGCACTCATGATTGAAGTGTCTAGAGGTATTCCATGGCCAAGTGTGATCTAAAAGGCCCGAGGCATCACATCAAGCCAGGAGAAGACCCTGGAGCAGAGTGCACTCTCGGCTGGATGTGGCCGGAACAGACGCACAGTGAAGAGCGCAGGAGGATTGAGGAGCAGATGCACACATTTCCTTTGCCTTTTTCAAAGTTCATTTCGGCATATCTGCCTTACCCGAATGGCATGCTCTCTTGTTCTTCCCATTTGTGCATATTTTTATTTATTTTGTATTTACCAACACAATCTATCTTGGTGCTGTTAACTACTTATCTCACCATCACACATTCTTATTCTTATAGATTGTTGCCAGGCTTTGTTACAATACAAAAAAATATTGATGGCTGAAGTCAATCTGGTTCATGTACGTCATTTCAAAGGAAAACTCTGTTTTTAAATGGGGTACACACAAAAAGAATTTAGGGTTATATTAAACCTTTCCTTTTAAAAGGAAGATTCACTGACATCTTGCAGCAACAGGTTTGGGAGGGGGCACACTACATTTCACCAATCTCATCCCCTACTGCACCCTCAAAACCCCCCCCCCCCCAAAAAAAACAAAAAAAAACCCCCAGCACTATCTTTATTTTGTATTGCCTGCATCAAAAACCTAGACTTTTTTTTTAAAAACATTTAAACCAAGGACTGGCAATGCATGCTTTTTCCATTCAGATTTAAAGCCAGCGTTTAACATGTTTTACACTGCACCAAGATGACTGGCTGAAGTCTCTCATAACACCAGTGTAAGTAATGTTTCATTTTTTTACAAATGGCAATTGTGCTCTTCGTCTCTTTCACAGTGTCTGTCACTGTACTGCGGCACACTGAGTCGGAGTCAAAAGGCTGCATGTACCAACAGCAGGGGCTCCTTAGATAAGTCCCCTGGATCTTCTCACTGACAGCTAACTCCCTCTGTGTCACATCTACACACAGACATAGATACACAGAAAGTGCACAGAGCAATCATGTGCCAAGTGTCTTGGTGGAAATTTGTGCCAGTCAGTAAATCTGGGACAACTGCTTCAACTTGTAATATCCAGACACCCATGAAGATATGAACTCAGACGAAGCATTTGTGTAGATTCAAACACAGGCGCTCTGCAATCAGCGGCGGCGTGATTACGCAGTGCAACAGACCCAGAGCAATCCAATGATTACCCATCAGTTCTCCACCTCTCTCTCAAAGACGGGCACAGTGACCCATGATGGGAGGCAGAAAGACTCTTAAAGGAGTTTGGTAGCATCACGTTGAAAAATATAAAAAATGTGCGGGAATGATGTACTATCCGTTGAAATATTGAAAACTTTCGGAGAAACAAAGTGATAGCAGTAGTAATGTTGATTTAGAATGAAGTTAATGCTTGATTTAAGGTGGCTTTGAATATGTAACTTCTGGTTTAACGTCTTTTCAATGCTGTTTGTTGAAATAACGGTTAGGAAATGCATTGACGTGTTTTTGTGGCCATGAGATGCCAGTAGAATATAAAATGCCCATTTAGTGTTGTAGATTAAATCTGAAATTTCAAAGCCAGCCCTATTTTACATGAACAGAACATGAGATTTATTCCATCCCTGTTGTATTTTAGTCACAGAACATAGGCTGTTGTCAATGTCACTTCAAAATACTAATTGGTTTCACCTATACAACACAGTGAGAGGAAAAGCATCATCCTTTATTTTAGGTTTTATGCATTAAAACACAGTAAAAGACGGCCTTGTCCTTACTGAATATCAAGATTTGAAAGCAAAGATGTTTCATTCAGTTAATATTTTAATCATATTACAATTTGAATGCAGGCTTAGACATTCACAATTTCACTTTGTAAAAACTTTCTGATAATCTTTATGGGAAAACTCGTTTAGAACATGTATATGTCGCAGTTTATTGCAAAAGCTTTGTTCATTATTTTTACCTTACCAACAAGGTAAGGTTTTTTTTTAGTTTGGATCAGTAAACTAAGAAATAGTTTCCCAGAGTAAAAATGATAATTGGGTTTTTTCTTTTCTTTCTTTCACAGTCCACATGTTTGGGGTAGATTTAAAATATGATGATTCTAAGGCCATTTTCCTACCCTATTGTACAGTTCTATTAAATTTAAAAACGCGTTACAACGAGGTTTGTTTGTTAGATTAAAAGTATATAAAAAACAACATTTAGGCAGGTACCCAACTTATTTTTTTGTAAAACGCAAATTTCTGTTTTAAAAATGTCTTATAATATTCTTACCTTAGATGTTGTGTTTTAATTAGTTGAAAATCAAAAATAATTGGAAATAAAGGCTCAGAGGCAAGAGTATGTGTATAATTTATCCAGATAATTAGTTTCACTTAGTGAGTTAAGTTAAAGAAACCTTTTTTTTAAATTATATTTAAATCTATGTAGTTAAACTTTTGAGAACTGAGCTGGAAAATGGAAGAATGCTAATCTTTGACTTTTTAATATCTGTCATGAATTATGCTGGATTTCAGTTGGTGGACGGTTGTTTTATGTTTAAGATAGTTTCCTTCTTTATATTTTGCAATTGTTTAGAATGCAACAGCTTATGATGAATACGTATAAACACTGTAATTGCGTCATTCCTTTCAAATTTGCACACAGTTATATTTTTGTCTTTGATAAAACAATTTAATGCTCCCCCCTCCTATTTCATTCACTCAAACTAATTGCCCCAGTGAGGACATCAAAGATGTTCTAATCTACAACTCAGATCTAAAACTGCTGGCTCAAGGTCTAATTTTAACCATCATTTTGAGCAATCATCTGTTTTCTTTCATGTGTGAATAGTTCACTGTGATATTTACATGAATCCCTTAAAAGGAAAACAGTGATATTAAAGATCTCCTGAGATTGGCACACGTTGCTTTTTCTCCATGACTAACAGCAAACCGACGACCTTTCATGACATGTTTTAATTATTCTATCACTTAAACTCGGTAAGCATTTTTTTTTTTTTATCACTGATGTAAAACAGTTTTAGTCATGATGCTGATTTTAAATCACTACGGCATCAGATACTGATCTGTTGTAACCCTGTTGCTTGATTCAGAAAGTCAGAGTGCCTCCAGCTGCTGAAAAAGGATGCACTTGAATCGTGTCTTGTGCTGAGTGGACAGTAGTTAAAAAAAGTGGATTGAGTTCAAGACCTGGCACTTCTCCTTCTCCTTGAGCAACTTAACAGTTCACTTTTTCATCTCAAGTTCATCTTCCCTGACAGACCCGAACGGAATAGTAACCGAGTTCCCGAGAAAGCATCAAAACCAAAACATGAAATCTGACCTTCTGCTTTAAAACGGTTAAGTGAGGCGTTTCACATACCGAGGCCGAGTAAAACATGCAGCTTCAGCCATTATCCATTTCGGAATATTTGGAGCTTTATTTTCCAAATCTACATCTTTTGTTCTCACACCAAAAATACTTAAAATGATCTCTTCTGAGCATAATTTAGGAATATCTGAAGTTTTTTTTTTTTTTTCCAAAACAACTCAGTTTGCAAACAAGAAATACAAACATTTATACAAAAACAGACACGTTCTGACCTTCATAGTTGAGTTTGAAGCCATGAGCAGAAACAGCAAAGTCGCTGGTCAGCCTCAAGGAGAAAACATTCCCTGTGCTGGTGACAGGGGGAGGAGCCTGGAAGCCTGTTAACCTGAAAGAAGAAAACAGAGCGATGTGATTGAAATTATGCATTACCAAAAAAATAAATAAATAAAAATAAAAATATGAAACTGGGTGTCTTGCATCTTCCTGAAAGGTTTACATAATATTTTCTATAGCTTATTAAGGAATGTTCATTCCAACAAAACTTGACTAGTTCAGTTATTCAGTTCAAAATCGCCAATGTTTTCAGATGAAAGTAACATTTCCATTTCATTTGGTGCCCAACATCCCAGAGTCTGGGAAAAGGGACGCAAATAATCCAAGCTACGTGAAGTCCATCAGCTTTTCCTTCTGCTTACAAGTTTGATGGAGATTTGGACTTTGTTTTCCAGCACGTCTTGGCATGTTCCCACAGATTCAAAATGACCAATACCTGCTTCACTGAGCATGGCAGCTTGGTGCTAGATTCACCAGGAACTTGGCCTGAGCTAAAGTGAAGCATGGATGATGCACTCTGCAGTTTTCCATCATTTTAGTATGATTGTTTTTGTTGTCGGTATTTTTTTTTTGTAGTGAACTTATATTCTAATTTTCTGAGGTATGGGTTTTCATTAGCTGCAAGTGTGTCTCACAAAGTTTTCTCGCTTCTTTTTTTTAAGTTATCGATGAAACAAATGAACACTGAAAATATCTTATTTTAAATTTTGTGCTAAGACCTTCATAGGTCGTAGCATAACATTGTTTCCTTGCCTCAAGATCGTACTAAAAGGCAAAACGTCTTCATGTTAGATAGGACTTAGTCAACCTTATTTTCTTCTTAAACTCTTTCAAAAAACATTGAGGAAACAATTAGGAAATCTGTTTTTCAGGAGCTGTTCGCTACAAAAAAAAGCACTGTACATACTGTATTTTCAAATAACTTAATATAATGAGGAATGGGTTCAGTTAGGTCTTTCAATTTGATAAAAAGCAAGTGTACAACCGATTGATCTTTTTATACTAAAACCTCTCTGCAGATGAGTAAACAAGAAATAAGGGGAGGAAAAAAAGAAAGAAGGAAAGGCCACATGAAATCACTCAGCTCAGCAACATGTCTCAGTTTATCCTCAAATAAATGCCGCATAACTGCCCAGGTGGGCCTTCAGCTAAGAGACAGCTAATTGAGGAGGAAACATGAAGGAGGAGAGGAGAGCTGGATCTTTTTTCACGTCTGGAAAAGAGCCAAACCCCTTGTGCTGCCACTGCAACATTTTCTGTATTTCCCCCAAAGCTGCCATTCTTTCTTTCATTTCATTTTCTACATTTGTTACATTTTCTCTTTTTTTCCCCTCCCTTTTACGCCAACTGAGCAAATACTGGCATTGTGTTACTTCTCTCCCTATTGTGCTCATCATTTATTCTTCCATCAACCACATTTTAACATTTTAGGTTTGAAATAGTGGTGCAACATGCTTCTTTAATTATTTTTTTTTTTCTGAAATTTGACACTATAGCTAAATTGCATTTAATTCCATCAAACAATCTTTAGGCTCTCCATTACACATCTGAGTGCAATGCAAAGACTTAAGGTGGTAGGGCCAGTCATTACAATCTTTTCCAATCTTAAGATATTGTTGCATAAATTGCAAGTGTAGCAGCTTTCTAATTTGCAAACATTTGTCTTGAACAATAATCAGTCAAGTTTGCATGTTTATGAAAACACTTGGAATCGTATCCATCTTCTATACGAAGCATGAAGTAAAAATAGCATTGCATTTCTTCATTACAAGTACTTTATCTTCTGATCAAGGATCATAATCTTCTCTCTGATTTATTTATTTGTTTATTAAATTCAGTATTCATTTTTTGATCTATCATACCTAAAATGCCATCTGCCATGTTTTCATGAGGCAAAATAACCAGTTACAATGCATACGGGCATAGTACCACCATGGGAGTTTATTTGAAGGAATCAACAACAACCAAAGCAGATTTTTATTTCTAATCACAATAAAAGGTTTTACCTCAGGTGGAAAATTTACTCTCTACATTGTGGTACAGTTTAATATCAAAGTATTACTGAAACATATCTTGCATCGTAGTTCTTTTTGTTCACACACGTATAGCTATACAATACGCACACAAATAAATGTAGAAGTACACACAGTAAGAAGACCTGACCGGTGTTTCGAACTGATCAATGTTCTATGTTTAGTTTCACAATTGACCGATGTTTACCAATGTTTCCACTTTTAACCTTGTTTAATTGTGGAGCCACATATCTTCAACTGGAAGGCAGAAGACTGAATTCATGATCCATTGTGTTAAGCAGATTTGTAAAGTTTGTCAAATAGGCAAAATTGTGCTGGCTGAAGCTAAGAAATTTTCATGATGCATGCCAATAATATAATACTCTGAAAGAGATTAGCTTCTTCTCCATGACCAAAGGATTTGTCATCTATCGAGACTGTTTAAGAAATGAGAAGTGGTGGTGACTTTTTTTTTCATTTTTTTTAGACCATCACTGTATTTTCATTTGTCTTTCTCCGCTTCCACTCTCGTGCTCGTTTTTGCAACTTGCGGTATAATAGTGACTCTATAAAGCCGTCTCTTTACCCTTCAGCAGATAGAATATCATTAAAATAAAACTCAAATCCCCCTGCTTCCTCTCCAGAATCTAATTTCCTTTACTTTCACTCCAGCAGATGCAAAACCTTCAGCACGCACAAACACACCACTCGTTTCATTGTGTCACAATTTAACTCTGGGTTTACATGTTTCAAGATTTATGAAGTGAAAGCAAAATTCCCTTACAGAAATTGAAAGTGGGTTAGGAAAGGGACTCGTGGTTGTTGGTGTGCGTGCACACAAGAGTCTGATGTGTATAGCGTGAAATCGCATCAGTATGTGAAGTAACTGGTTAATATCATTGGGGTGATTTCCTTGCTCTTCCCGTCTCATACACAACAAAGGAAGCTACACGCAGGATTGTAATACAACGTAAAACATTAAACAAAGCAGCATTATGATTGATAGAGCCCGTCATTTATCATTCCTGCATCTGGTTGTTGTCATTGTTAACCTACAAAATATACTTTTCAACATTAATGCTGCCATTTTGGTAGAAAAGAAAAGGCTTAAAACCTTGATGAAGCGTTTACAAAAACGTTTGTTGCTACACCCACCGAAAAGACAGGAGGTGTGTAGGATGGGGCATTATTGAAACCATAAACTCTCCTGCTACTTATTTAAATTTTTTTCTAATTCAGTATGGGTAGTGACTGCCGACATTTGCATATTTTATGCAGACATGGTTTAAAGGATTTTTGATACAGTAAGGATCCAGGTGTGCCTCCACACCAGTTTTTAACTAATACCTTTCATCACATTACAGTTGAAACTGTATTGTAAAGCACTATGTAGAAGAGACTAAGATAAACAGCTCTCAAAGTTCTGGTCATCAAAGCTATCATCTCAGATGCTGTTAGACATATTGCTGTCCTCTTCAGCAGCCGTAACCGAAACAGAAGCAGCTGTACATGGTAGATGACCTGTACTTGTGTAGAGCTTTAACAAATCTGAGGACTCTGAAGTACTTTAAGCTCCTTGTGCACTGCTGGGCCGAGCCCTGCCTGCGTACAACCCCAGGACCGGCGTTTTTGCATTAGGACTTACAGTCCGGTTCCACCCTGCTCCCTGGAGCTGTGGTTCCTTTCGGGTCTGCTTGACTGAGTGATTTTGAATTCAGCCGTTGATTGGTTCATTGGCTGCAAGGGAAGAATCATCTTCAGGATGTCGCATTAAAAGGTTGCATTAAACTTTCTTATTCATTTTCATATTATGCATAAAAAAGTCCCATCATAATCTATTTTTCCTTGTCAGTTTTTAAATGATAATGGCATATTCAATTGCATTTAATTGCAAGAAGATGAACTTGTACCTTGAACTTGAAGAAGAAGATACTTGTACCTTCTTCTCTGCAGTCACAGAAACAATTAACTGCGACCCCAGTAACGACACACACAATAAAATTTAATGACTTAAATTGTGAGCTAATCATCTGAGCTGGTTTGAACGTAAATAACCTCTAGGTTATTTACGTTGGAATGTAAATCAATGTACAAAAAGATAAATATTCTCATTTTAATTTTATTTATTTTCTACGTGACCAAAACAAACGCCCTTCTTTTCCAACTTTTCATCCTTCATTTCACTCCCGATGGTGCTACCAACATCTAGAAAATTGATTTAACTAGTCACATGTTCAGACGGTGTTTACCTTACAGCCTATTTTGACACGCACTATGACATTTAAAGCACAGTGGAGCGTCTATATTGACTAACATTATTCCCATTGGAAACGTTCTCAACTTGACCATGAACTTAAATCAATAACAGCATCCAGATGTAAGAGCACATCCTGGAAAAATCAACCACATGTCAAAAACAGGTAGAGAGGGGAGAGAGAAAGAAACTATTTGTGTCAAATTCACAAGCACTGGATAACAGACAATAAATGATTTGATAAATTTCACTTCAGATAACACTGCAGTTTTTAACCACTGTACGGAGGAGATGAAAGGAAAACGAGGACGGTAGGTGGACGTTTGATCTTTTACTACAACAAACATGTTAATATTTGTGTGTATTTTGTAGTGATGAGGAGGTTTGCTGGTAGGGCATTGAGAGGACTGAGAACAGTAACGAGGAAAAGAAACACCTCATTAAGTTTTGAGCACAGCAGAGGAAGTGTTATGATTTGGGGTCATTTTAATCCAAAGAGCCTAAGGACATCACAGTTACTCAACCAGTTATTCCTCTGCAGATGTAAAAGTAGTTTTCTACTGAGTGGATGAAAAAAGACTCAATTAGATTTACTATGAGATTATAAAGTTTTTAATTCACTAATCATAATAGTCTCGTTTTCTATGGCATTTTAACCCTAGAAGTGGTATGGTTTTAAGGATATAAGCTGTGTGTTTTCTTCAAACGCAAAACAAGCCAGCATGGAAAACACACAAAATTACAAAGAGAAGTTATTTAGGTTGGCTGTTTTATGATTGTAAAACAAGTTGGGAATATGTGTCTTTTTTTTTTTTTTTTTGCTTTATAGTTTAAGCAACCTTTTCCTACATCAGACCCAATTTTCACCTGCAAACAAAGGTTATTATCTGATGTGAAACTGTGTAGTCAGCCTTTACAAAGGTCAATACACAGTTTTGGAGATTTTCAAAGTTTTTTTTTAGGTTGTGTAAAAGCACATTGGGTTGTACTATTTCCAAAAGAAATAATGTTGCATATATGTTGATTTTCGACATAAACTGCATTCAAAAGCAAATTATAAAATGAAGTACAAGAAAAGGGTTTTTACTTTTTCATTAAAGCATTTCTTCAGTTTGTCAAATTTCTATAGGGCTGTAAAAAGGTAATGATCGGCTGAAGCCTAAGTAATGGCACGTCTACACAGGTTTAGGCTTACCTATTTGTGTTTTATAATAAGTTTTCTACAGATGTGGAATGACTAATATGGTATGAAACAATTACATAATTATTTTCATATGCCACATGACAAGTGATTTTAATTTTCTTTTCCTTAAATAGGTCCCATTTACACCCAAAACTGCACAGTTCAACAACAGGCCCAGAAGATTTTGGTTATGAATAAATGAATACTAATAAGGATTGTTTCACAGATCGTCATTGTCATAACACCACGAAACAGTCGTTTTATAGTTTGCGCAATTAAAACAATATAAGAAATACATCAATACATTTTCTTCAAGAGACACATCAGGTTGTTGGTTCTGAAAACCAAACCTATGCTTAACCAAACCTCTGATATGTAGCTAAGAAATGTTTCAATATTTTTGTGTGGTTGTTTAACTTTCTTCTTCATCATCCTGTTTCTTTTATTTCTATATTGTTTCATCATGCAAAATGCTGTTAATATTCATACGAGGATCTGACAAATCTGTCTTACAGCGGTGTCTCACAGCTCCGCTGCTGGTGACCTCCCACCGCGCAGGTTTTAGATCTTTCATCCTCAAACATTTGATCCAATTTATAGCTAATAGGTCATGACCAGGGTTTCCACAGAGTACAACAACGAGCTGCCCCAGACTTTGAACTAAGTGTCTTGAACAGGAGAAATGTTGCAATTATGCACATTAGGGGGTCAAGGATGAGAAACAAAAACCATTTATTAATGAACGTCTTGGCCCTTTGTCTCATACTCTGGGTTTCATGGACTCTTAATGCTTGCATTAGTAAGATTTAAACCCTTAAACATCATACAAAAGAATTATGCTGCAACACCATTTGTGGTGGATGCATTTTTTTTTTTACCCATGTTTTGTGCGTTTTTTTCATCCTGCAAATGGATTTTATTTCCGAATCATTTCTTTATTGGTTATTTTTAGATGTAAAACATCAACAAGGCATGTGGAAACCTACATTTAGCACCCTCTCTGGAAAAAGTTAGGCATTATGAGTATTATGATTAAACTTTCTTCAATGAGCAGATCTTTTTTTTTTAGAATGCAGGCAGTCACTAAGCAATTATCAGGTATTTTCTGAGATTATTATATTCAATAAGGCCTGCAGAAAATAAACAACCAAGAGTTCTGACTGAAATGTATCAGTTCTGTCCAGATTCATTAAAAAACATTCATAAACGGTTTTTGATCATTTATTGGCCATTTTCTTTCCAAATAATGAACTCTGATTTTTTTGTGGTACTACAACCTTTATTCACTGTAATCCTAAGTATGTAGAGCTATTTTATTTAGACATATTTTTTGCTCAAATTAGCTGCTGGTGATGTACTTTTTATCAAATTTATGTTCATTAACTGTGCTTCTGATGACTGATCTGAACGTTTTGTGTAAAGGTTCTGCAATCTATGTAAATGGCAACTTTTAATCTGCAATTTCTCTGAATATTTCAGAAAATGTAATGCTTATTTACACATACTTGTACATCTCTGTGTAATATTAAAATGACGCGCTCGCATTTACATAAAGAGTGAGGTTAGAAGTTAATGCTGTGGTAAGAAAATGGTCGATAACCCCCTTTCCCCCTCTATCCCTCTACTTCATCTTCATGTCCAGTAGATTTATTTCCTTCATGGGTGTTCAAAGTTCAGGGTCTCCAGTGACTGATTGATTAACAACACCTCCCTGAGTGGCACACACACACGCACACGCACACACACACACACACACACACACACACACACACACACACACACACACACACACACACACACACACACGCACACACACACACACACACAGAGAATCATTTTTCAGGTTACAGTACATGTGGTCAATAGTCATTGCTGTGTCGTATAAATCACTGTTTCACTAGCCCTCCTGATCTGTGTGTGTAGCTCAATGTGCATGCCTGGGTTTGAGAAGGGATGGGGATGCAGTGAGGGGTGGGGGAGTATGGAGGGTCCTTGATCATAGTGGAACTCTATTCATTAAATTAGTCATACTGGAAAAAAAAAAAAAACTCAAAGAAATGCACAAACACAAGCAGATTCACTATCCAGGTCACCCTTCCAGCTTCCTCAATGACCCAGTCCATTCATCAGAATAACATGTTGAGAATGAGGGAGAGAGCGAGAGAAAGAGAGAGAGAGTTGTGAGCTACATTGCAACCTAAACATTAATTTTAATATACCCCAGAGAAGGTGACAGGAAAATCACTAAATGAATGTACCCACTGTGAGGCCAGGACAATCCAAGACTAAAAACATCTGTCGGGGAAGTTTTTTTTTTAATTCATTTAATTTTTTGGGAGGTGTTGAAGAAAGACAAAAATGTTTGAATTCCAAATTTTTGCTATAAAAATCTTTCTATAAAATATTTTCGGTAACAAAGCAAAATTGTATTATGTTCCTTAAACAATTCTTGG
Organism: Poecilia reticulata; assembly: GCF_904066995.2. Taxonomy (NCBI): domain Eukaryota; kingdom Metazoa; phylum Chordata; class Actinopteri; order Cyprinodontiformes; family Poeciliidae; genus Poecilia; species Poecilia reticulata. Next base: position 16,159,983 of record NC_088840.1, read on the forward strand.
AAGCTAAAACAGCATCTTAAAGAGTTAAATTCAGCTATTCTCAAATCATCACCTTACCAAAAGACTTTAGGTCAAATAGTGCACGAATATTTATTTGTCCTCAATTATTATTACCAAGATGATACTGACACAGGGCTAGGGTTTGAAACTGTTTGCAATAGAACAATACAGGTTTTATGTGTTCTTATGTATGTCTTAATTGCAATGCAATTTGCAAATGAAAGACAGATTATGCAAACGGTTTAATCTAAAAAAAAATAAAATCCTGAAACTATTTCCTGCTTGCAATAAAGACTAGAAAATTAAAACAACTGAATATTTGTTGTTACGCAGCTTACGATATCAAAAGTGCTTGTTGAGTTTTAGTGGCCACCATGTGTATCAGCTGTGCATGTCCTCAATGTCACTTCGTTTCCGAGCAGGTCATCTGCTGCAAAAACATTTTCATCTGAAATTCACCTGTTTCAAAGAGATTTTTATTTATCCCTCTCTCCAGCAGAGTTTTTCTGATGAGTCATGTTGTGTTTTTCATAGCTGTTTAATCATCTGCTATCCAGTTTTTCCACTTCCTGTTAAAGGAGCATATGCCACACTACACAACAAATGAGTTTAGAAAAACCCAAATGGCATCTGAATGTGGAATAAAAAAGCACAAGCAGGCTTTATAATAGCCCATTGTCAGCTAATTAAAACACCAACCATGCGATAGCGTTTACTTAACACTGCTCATGTGGGTAAACATTTTATTCTACTCTACTACAAATGATCTAAGCATGTTTGTTTAAAATAAGTATTCTGTACCTTCTTTGCTCCTATATTTAGATTCTGTTCAGCCCTAAAAGTGTCTTGCTGAATCAGAGTGTCTTGTATCATAAATGAAAGGACACATTTGTAGCTCGGTGACCTCTAAACCACATACACGCCGAGTTACTAAAGGGCAGAGTAAAGCTCATCAACCCTCAAACAGATATGCTTAAACGGAGGCAATCTGTGACACCAGAGTGACAGTCTAAACAGGTCCTCCTTGCAGATAGCTCCCTGCATGTGCCCGCTTGCACGCATGCCAACGAACTTGCACGTGCACCCGCAAAAGAATAGATTTGAGTGATTTTTTTTTTTTAAATGCTTCAGCTGTCGTCTTCGTTTATCTCGTCGCAAGCCATCAGTGTGTATCTGCCCGTATGTCTGTCCGTCTGCGCCCAGCTTCATGCTGCATGTCTGTGCGCTTCTCACTTTGTCACACTTATTGGCATCCAGTAGCGCAAACATCCATTACTTGCTATCCCTTTCAGCGTAGCTGTGATGTTCAAGGATGATAAATCCTTTTGTGGTGTGTCATGGAGGACGGAAGAGGAGGAGGTTTGTCTTTGGGGTTGACAGGGGGCCATCGCCGCCGTCTGTTCAAGCCCGAAGAGAGAACCTGCGACACAGGCTAGACGGTGGATTCACTTTTTTTTGCCCCCCCCCAAAAAAAATCTTTCTCACACTAACGTAAATGTGTAAATACACATAAACTTTGCTCTTTCTGCAACTATACTCTTCACTGTTGTAATTATTTTGGATCATTACCACTTGTATACATTTCAAATAATGTCCCAATTTCTTTGGACATAGTGTTCAGAGAACATTATCCAGCCAGTGTGGTCTCATTATAGTCCATACGTTACAAAGTGCACAATGAATGCATTTTAATGCAATAATATATGAACGATAACATACACAGCCATAATAAGGTGAATATGACACATTATTTACGCCGGTAGTAAAAACCAAAACAGCATTTCTGATTCCTGGACAATTTTTGTTTACCTTTTGTGTCTTCTTGATAGCGTTCCCAACACAATTCCATGTCACTGTGTCAAAAGTAGTTTTTTGTTCCCACTATTAAATGATAAATGTAGTGAGTGTCCTGTCCCTCTGCCCCCTTAGTCTGTTTCAGTCTCTCTCTGTTGCAGGCAGTTAGATAGATAGTGTGCATTTCCCCCTTGAGCTAAAGCTTGTTTAGGCTGTTGGCCATCCCATCACTTACCAACGAAACCCATCTCTCTCTCACACACATGCGCACCCACACACACACAACGGCAAAAGCGGTCATATAAATGCATATCCCGGAAGGGACGCCTGTTAATGTAGAAAACGTGCAAACAGTATGTGTGATTGTATGCACACACACACACCTGTATTTTGTAGATAGGTGAGAGATAGATTGGATGTGTCTTGTGGCATTTAAAGGGAGGTGTCGGGACTGACAGCTCCTTAAAGGGACAGTCATTACAGAGATTTATGGATGTGGAAAGACAAGTTGGAAGGAGAGGATGAAATGGATCAGCAAGAGACGGAGCAAAAATGCGGATTAAGAAATATGAAGTTAAAGGAGACACACATACAAATGCTGCCATTCTGTCACTTCAGGAGTCTTTACAGGGATGTACATTTTTTATGTAAGGCCTACAAGTATTGTCCGAGGCAAAGGTACTGTCAGAGGTACTCTCGAGGTAGGGGATTTAGCAAAGCCGAGATATTCTTTTATGCAACATTAGCTGACATATTTTATATATATATATATATATATAGGACACATTTTATGTCATGGTGGGGTTATTCAAATGTGTGTGAATGAAGATGAATCAAGCCAAAAGACTTGAACAATCTTTTCACTGCAGCTGAAGAAAGATTGATTAAAAGTATTTCCCCAATATTTCTTCTTATGTCAGTTCTTTTCTATGTTTTTTGTGCATCTGCTCCATCTTCTCAAATATCCAGTTAGTCGTGGCAGAAGGTCGCCAGTACTCAGGCAGGTTCTGCTGGACGTTTTTTCCTGTTAAAGGAGAGTTATTCATTTCCACTGTTGCTACATGCTTGCTTTATACGCAGGACTTGTGTAAAGTCAATGATGCAACCCAAGCACATGTCCATGGTTGCTACGTGCTCGTCCATTGCATCAGTCAATGACTTGATGCAGTGACAGAAAACTTTTTAAACTAATTTAAATAATAAACTGAGCTTGACGCACTGTTTAACAACAAGGATCAATTGGAATGCAAGTGTGATAAATTTGAAATGACTTTTCGGATGACATTTGTTGTGAAATGATGCAATATAAACTGAACTGAAAATTGAATTCACAGATTGTAGTGTAAAAGTGCCTTGGAGTCCTCGGATTTAACAAAGAGTTATAAAAAAGCAGGTCATTTACCATTTAATAATGTCATCAGAGCAGACACACAAGTACAAGCACTAAAATGGAGACTGTTGCACAATTAAAAACAGCTTAGTTGTGCATTGGAGCTTTTTTCTGCATTGTAGGTCTGGTCCCTGGAACCTTTATAATGATTTGCCTCTCTCGTTTGACACATGGTGAAAATTAATAAATTCAGTTGCTCGTTCTATTTGTGGGCTTATGTTTTACCAATTTAACAAAAAAATACTTATGTTCAGTTTAATTAATTCACTGCATAAAAAACAAAAAAACTGAACTATTGCCTCTTGCAAAAAGGCAGCTACATTAATATCATTCCCCCCCCCCCTCAAAAGCACCTGTTAGGTGGAGATAACATTTCCCCCACTTTTCTATTGTTATTGTAAAGGTCAGCTCCATTGTTATCAATTTTTCATGTTTTATCACAGTAAACAACGTTGTATCCCTGAGTGTGGTCTGCATGCACTGAGGCATGGTATATTGTCTATGGTTATATAACAGTGTCTTTTCTTAAACGTAGCAAGAAACCTCATGAGAAAATGAACAGATTTATTTGGTTATTCATACACATATATAGGACATATATTAATAATGAAACTGCTGACAGACTCTCGTGTGTGCTTGCATAAGTGTGGCTTAGTGTTCCAGTGCTAATGTTGCTAATTTCTAAATGCGATTTGTTCTATCCTATTTAATATATAAGAAGTAATATAGAAGAATTAATATGAGAGATGTGTTTTGTGTGTCATATGTGAAGACAGAGGACAAAACAATATTAGACACAGCACTTACACTCGCTGAAATGTTTTTCTGAAATATACAAACATAATGTGGCTGTTCAGCTCAGATAGGGAAATGGTGCAATTTAGAGATTTTCTATATCTACCAAAGGCTGGAAATTACACTGAAATTGATGTTTAGACAAAATAATTGCAAATGGAGTCAAGAGCATTCAGAATTATTTAGATAATTATGAAGCAGCAGCAGCAGCGATAGGCAGAATATGGTGATTGTAAAAAAATATCCTCCGTACATCAAAAATATTTAATCAGATTTAAAATGTATAAATAATGAGCCTTCATAAAGTTCTGAATTAGATCAAGTTTAAAGCTTAGAGTTTATACATAACACCACAGGTTTTCACCATGTCATCAACTTTGTTCAGATCAAACTAAAACAAAAAAGTTTGGGGAAAAACAATATAAAAAATACCTACATACAACTTCGAAATCCGTAAAAACATCAAAAATCTTGAAAATCATAGACTGGGACGAGGGACTGATTATTTATTCTGCTACAATAAACCTTATCATTCATAGAAACAGCAGAACTGTAGACTAGCGGTTCTCAACGTGGGCGGTACCGCCCCCCAGGGGGCGTTCAGAGTACGGCAGGGGGCGCTGGCGGACATTTTTACAAAAAGGGGGCACAGGGATTCCTTTGGGGGGGGGCGTTTGGTTGAAGGTAAACTTCACACCTTAAATGCACAACAATACCAGTTTAGACTTTGAGCAACTTGGTAAAACTGTATTGTGTAACATTAAATCATGCTTGGCTGCAACTGTATCGATGGCAGCTCTTCTTCTATTCAGTGTTTGTAGCTTCTGTTAGCTTCTTGGCGCAGCTTCGTTCTCCTGCTACTGGTAGCTAAAATCACGATACCCTCACTGAGTATCCCTCTGAAAAATAAACCTATTTAAATAAAGAAATCCCTCCATGGGTGATACCACGATAGAGAGCGTTCATTTTATAGCGTTAACACGGTGCTGTAAGTGGTCCGGTATGAAACGGGGGAGATAGAACAACACAGCACTTTTAAATTTCAATAATCAGAATGCGGAAATTGTTTCCGTTGTTTTAAAAGGTTTATGTCAGTCTGCCTTTTCCCCATCGACACGCTTCCCGACCGCCCTGCACCTTAGGAGCTTAAAAAAAAAGACGTGCACATTGCGCAAAACTCTGAAACAGGAGAAGCGGGACATAAAACGGAGCGACGAACTGGATGTGAATTATGGCATAAAAACAGAGAATCCGACTCAGTGAAAATATCAACACATGATGTGAAACACATGATGATTAGGCGGCGCAGCAGGTGATGAGTGAATATTACTGGTGGTCAATAAACGATAAAATAAATCTAGCAACAGGAAAGAAACTTAAAGTGGACATGGCAATAAACCAAGAGAGGATAATACTAATCAAAGGAAACTAAATGGAAATGAATGAAGAACAAAATGCAATAATAAACTAAGAAACTAAAGTAAATACAGAGGAATAAACTGGTATGGCAAGACCTTTTGAGCAATAATTAATACAGAGGACTGTATGGCAAGAATAAACAGACACTATTTCCACATAAAAGGTAAAATAATATTGTTGAAGTGCCATGGGTTTGTTGAGACCACATATAGTACTGAGAATAAATATATCTTACAGACCATAACAGTAAAGAACTGATCACTTATTTATGTTTTTAATTAGATTTGATGTTTATTTCTTCAATATTATTTTTCTGTTAGGCCTACCAATTTTAACTTGAATGTTCATTGCATTTTTCATAGACGCCTGTGAAAATAATTTCTATTCCCATGACTTTTTTGTTCTCTGGGAAATTATTTTTGATGATAAATACAGAAACAAGCATAAAAATTAAAACATCTACAATAGTGATAGTAATATTAATAATAATCAGTGTAAAGTAGCCTGCAAATTCTTTGGTGGGGGGCCGGTGAGGAACCTGGATGAAGGCTAGGGGGGCGCTGGGCTGAAAAAGGTTGAGAAACACTGCTATAGACATTTTCAAAGTTCAGCACAGTTGAAAACTCCAAGTAAGCGTATAAGCATGAAGTGCAGTACAGTCAAATGAAATGTTTTCACCTTGAAATGTACTCTAGATCTTTAGTGAATAAAAATGGTTTCTTGTATCACTAAGCTACCGAGACAATGCAAGTAAGCAGATGTCATGAAAACATTAAGTCAGAAATGTTTATCTTGGGGTGTAATGATGAAAGTGTTGTAAACGAGGCTTTTATTTATTACAGTTTTGTCTTTTTCCTGTCTGATGAACTTTCGTTTCTAATGTCAAGAGAACCCGATGCCTATTTTGTAATTTTTGTTCGCATACTGAAAAGAACAATAGGTGGGTTCATAAGAGAAGGAAAGGACATTTTCTGGAACATGTCACCTGTCACATCATCAAAAACCTCCCCTCTGGTTCCAAATTATACATTTGTATTGCAGAATGCAAAATTAAACACTCCCAAAGTTGTTGAATTCAGCACTGTGTTTTAGGATTGTAGCTGTGATGGCACTGTCTGGCTTTTTTATGTTTATTGATAATCTCAGAGTGAAATTTCAGGACTTTTTGACTGCCTTCAACTAGTCAGATAGTCACCAGGTTAATAAAGTAAGCCTGACTTTTGTTTAACCCATTGCTTGTCCATAGTATGTGACAAAGTATATCCTTCTATGTAAATGCTCCATCTGCTGAACGGCATACTAATATTGGCGTGAAGACGTCAACTGAGAAACAATCTGCTACGGGTCGAGCCGAGGCCATTTATAGCAGAATGACATTTCATAAAACAGTCTATATTTATACAATTCCCTTGGTCCATTGAGGGTACACAGGCTATAATGGTCAAGTGACAGACAGTGATTAATTGATATGTCAAGCTTGTGGGTGTCCATGCATGTGCATGTGTTTTAAGGTCACTACATGGTTTTTTAATTGAATTCTTGTATTTTTGCCTTGAAGGATAATGGAGAGAGCAACCGAGCAGAGAGGAAAGCATTGTTCTAATGCTCTTTGTGTTCGAGCGTTTATGTATCATTACACCTGTCAGCCTCTTCTCTGTTCTTTTAGTTTCCCTCTGGGTCGGGGACTGAAAAGCGTTACCAGAACTCGAATAATCTTAAACGACGTGCATCTGTGTTTGCGTGTGCACACATGAGAAATTAACTAAAAGACAGGAGTAAAGAGTGGCGAAAGGGTCGCTCTGCAGCACTTGTAGGTGGTGATTAGATTTTCTAATATATTTGAAAATAGTTAAACACACAACTAGAAACGGGCACACAGAGTGACAGGTTTAGGGCCAAACAACAGAGCCAAGGTGAGTTTAATCTTTACTGAAATCCATCTGTCAAGCTGAACTTAGAGTTCCAGCTCTGAGCAATGATGCAACACAACAAAGTGGCGAGGTGCTAAAACATCATGTGTTGGTGAAGTTTGCCTACTTGTAAACCTATATCTCTCATAAAAGAGAGAAATTGTTTTAAGTCTATGATTTGGACTTTGCCTGGGCCATAGGTGTCTCGATTCAAACCGTACTATTGTTTAGGGTGGTTGTCCTGCTGGACAGGGATCTTCCACCCCAATCTCAAAATTTTGCCCTCTCCAACATGTGTTTGTGTGGAAATGCTCTTTGTTTCATTTTATAAAGCTTCCCATTAACACTCTTCCAAACTTGTCCATAATTTAGATGCCTTTTCTGCATGAAGTACAAGGAAAGTATCAGCAAAGTATTCAGGCTGATTAAGCTTTATACTGCATTTTAAAAAGTTGAAAATCCATAATCCCACAATGTGAAAAGATTCTAAAAAAGCAAGATTAACCAAGTGAAAACACCTCCGTCTCTAACATTTTGTTATAAAAGCAGACCAGGATAACAGGAATGTCATGTGAATGAGTCATAGCAGCTACATCTCTGCTGTTTGTGTTATGCAACACTAAAAAAGGATAATTCCTCTTTCATCCCACGTCAACACGCAGATCACTGATGAGTGCATTCTTCAAAGTAAAAACTTCCCATTAGCGGAGCTTCATCTGGATATTTCCTCATAATAAGAAAGAAAAATGATTCACTTTGCAAAATATTCCAGAGACATGGTGGGAGGGCTGGAGGAGTCAATCAAGAAATTGTTGTGTGGACGAATGCCATGTGCTTTTAAAAAACAAGCATTGTGAAAGCTTCCAGAATTCACGAGAGTCTAAAAATTAATTATATCCCCTTATAATAAGGAAAAGTTGGAATTTATGTTGAAAACCAATGTATTCATGAAGACATTTTAGTGCTTTGAAGTTAGCGTTTTGCGTTACTGATCATCTGGCATCATTGCTGCTACCCTTGACCAAATCTTGCAGAGAATGCTTTCACACAGCTTCAAATTTCCTAGAAAGCATTCAGTGCAGGGTTCAGATCAGCCAGTAGAAAACAGTACTGCAATAACCTTTTCGTTTTTCGTTAATCTTTTTTTGTCTCCTTGTTTCCTCTGTGTTCCTACGTATACTCAATCCCAAACTGTCCTTTCTTCACATCCTTTTTATCGTTTCCTGTGCCTTTGTCTTGTTCTCTTTAATCTGTATGTATTGTGAGCCAGTGTATCCATCCCCTCCTCCAGGGACAGTGGGTTGGCTCTGGGGCTGATCATAGTAATCTATTCCCTGAGGTAAAAAAGAAAAAAAAACCTGCCCGACACCTGGGTGACTGCCCTTGAGGTACCGTCTGAGCGAGTCTGTATGTACTGTATGTACTGCGCATATGTGTCAGGGGACTACAAGGCATCCTAGAGGGAATGCTATTTAGCCACCAACAGTTCTACAATATTATAGTAGCATGTTAACATTTTGCACAGGATGATCACAATCGATAACGTTCAGAGATCTTAAAAAGAGACATTAAGACATCAAGGTTTAACAAATATTAAGATTTCTGCACACAAGAAAATATTTGGTACTGAAAGTTAAAAATGAAGGCAACATTAATCTCCATACATTCTGGTGCAATTAGACAAAACTGCAGTCAACTGTCTGTTTAGAAGTCATCTAAGTAAATAAAAAAACCTGTGTGTGATTTTAATCTCAGGATAAATCAGTTGGTTCTATGAAGGCCTCAGGGGTTTGTTAGAGAACAGCGGTAAACAAAAAAGCATCATGCAGCCAGAGGAGCACAGCAGACAGGTCAGGGAAAACATTGTGAAAATGTTAACAAGCAGGTTTAGGTTTATGAATCAATATCTCAAGTTTTGAACACCTCATGGGGAATTCTTCGATCAGTCATCTGAAAATAAAACAATCGTGGCACAACTCTTAATCTACAGAGACATGGTGGTCTCCCGTCAACAGACCGGTCAGGTAAGGATAGCGTTAATCAGAGAAGCTGAAAACCTCATGCTACTTCAGGATGAGCTGCAGATACTCGCAGCTCGGGTGGGAAGATCTGTAGAGAAAACAGTAAATCTTTATGGACTGTACGAAAGAAGAACGATTGCAGAAACACGGCCTCTGGTCCCGTTTGGAGGTTGCGAGCCAAAATAGTAGTACAAATTTCTCTGTAAACACACCTTCCACAAGGTGAGACATGGTGGTGGCACGGTCATTCTCTGGGAACAGTTTTCTTCAGCAGCGACTGGGAAACTGTTTTAAGTCGATAGGAATATGGCTGGAGCAATATTCCTGAACAAAAAACAGTTAGACTTCAAGAGATTCATATTTTTTTCTTAGAAAACCACTAATGCATATCAGACTTTTTTTTTTATTTCCTAACTGCAAGCACCGTTTGCATATGGACGAGACATCCAAACACAAGGAAAATGTTGCTGGATTCAATGTCGGCAACATTTGAAGCCATGTTGCTGATGTGGCTTCAAATATGTTTTTGTTTGCATATTTGTGTTATTATGCTCACTCCTGTTCCACATCAAAGTTGACCTTAAGTAAGTGGCCTCATTAGACAAATAAAAATAAATTAATAATGACAGATTCTCCAGATTTACTGCCCTTAAACTCATTTTCCCACTTTAATAGAAAGAGGAGGCGAAAAGCAATTTACCCTGAGGTGGATTAACACATCTTGCAATAAAACCTGTCAACACTGTGGCAAAAAGGAGATCTCCGATTAGCTACGAAAGATCTTTATGGCCATAAGAACTGGCCTATGACTGACACACATCACTGTTCACAGTACGGTAACAATTACACCGTAATATTTGCCGGTCTAAACGGAAAGAACCGAGCAGATCAGAATTAATGACTTTTACAGGATGAACTGAAAGACAAGCAGATGGGTTGGAAGTGGGGGGTTTAATTAATAAAGAGAGAGATGGAAATAAAAAAAAGAGAAGCAGAATAATAAACTGAGTGAATTATAGGCATCTTGTGCAAAGCAGACCTTAGCCTGAGGCAGATTTGGTAAAAGAAACAAGGATAATGTGCATCAAACCAGGGTTTCAGACATACATGCATTCTAATAAGAGACGGTTGTCAGAATCGATCTTCAGTGAACACTTTAAAACCTTTTCTCTTCCAAAATTTCATCAATCAATTTACATTCATAAAACATTTTGATCCTTAAGCAAGGAGAAAGAAAAGAATGTAAATTTTCTTAAAAGTGTATGGCATTAAAGCCTGCAACTTCCATTAAAAGCCTCACCTCTAAAGCGCTCATTTGGACTCCAGTAGATTTTTTTTTTTTTAACAATTTATGTGCAAGAGTTTGCAATTATGCACAAATCAAAGCAAGACATTTTCACTAAAAATTTTTCAGCTAAATTTTACGCCAAATTGGACACCTGATGGACCCCCAGCTGTTCCGAAATGTGTTTACAAGACCAGAAAAAAAAACAACACTGCAGGAAAGTTGACATGGTTTATTTGCAAGTTAATTCATGTCCAAAGGGACTGTTACAAGCTGGGATAATTTATGCATATTTTCCATGTTGTTTTCTTACATTCATTTTTTCCCCCTTCCTTCCTATCTTTTCTGGGGGTTTTTTGTTGTTTTTTTTGTTTTTTTTACAAAAACAGCTTTAAAAGATGTGAGTATTTGCATCCAGATTGCAGGCACTCGCAGAACCCTATATGCACTGACTCAAAACTAAATATACAAAACAAAACCAACCATCGAGATTCCAAAATATTCTCTGACTACATGTGTCTCAATACTTTGTATAACCACATTATTGAACAAAGCACATTCGCCTATTTGCCGTTTCTCCTACATGGCCACAAAGGGCCTCTTGGAGGTTTTGCTGATTTTTGCTCCTGTCGTTTTATCTTCATATAGTGAAATGAAGAGTGCTTTGTGATGTTTTCCAATTCAAATCACCCAAACCTACTTTAAACTTTCCAACAACTTTATCACTAATCTGTCTACTTTGTTCCTTGGTTTTTGGTTTTTGTTTGTTCCCTGAAATCTTTCTTATTTCTTGTACTAGAGATTTTGTAGAAATAAAGGAGACTAAGTACAAATCCATGTCACTTCTCAAGTTCAAGGAGTGCGCATCCTTTTGTAAGGTGTTATACATTGCTGCTTAAAGATACCCATATATATCCTTTTTCTTCCCTCTTCTTTAATGTCTTATTTAACCTTGGTAAAGTGTTTTTGGATCTTTCAGCACACACACACACGCATGCACACACACCACTCCGCATCCCCACACACGCACCTCTTACCGCCTACAGGGCAGAACTGATGCAGGAGGAGATGAAATACCACTACCTCAGGGGTAAACACACCTCGATTCACGCTCACACAAACCACTCCCTTTAACACCAAGGCGCACGCGAGCACGTCTACGTCTACACGCCTCGCTTTTCCTCCCCGAAAAGTGCTCTCGATTGCTCGCAAATATTGTCCCAACATCAAAGACCAAATTTGTTTATTTTCACACCAATCACACACACCGCTGTTTCCCATGGCCTTTGTGTGCACTTTCCTCCTGGGCCTTTGGGGCGGAGCGTGCACGTCTCTCTCTCTCTCTATGCCTCTGTGCGTTTCTGCAGCTTGTGCGAGTTCAGTTTGTGGCTCCCTCTCTGGTTTCGCGACTGCGTCCTGCGTGCGTCTGTGGGTTGGTGTGACTTAGCCAGGTGTAAAATTGGTGTTGCAGAAGATTGGAGATACAAACTAGGTCAGGGCAAGAACTGGAAGGGGAGCCAGAAGAAGAAGACGAGCGCTCAAAAGAAGGAGATTGGCGTGACCAGATTTTACTTTTCTGACATACCGTGATACGCACGTGTCTCGCTTGTGGTGTTTTTTGGGTTTTTTTTCACTGGCACATGCGTTGCGGCTTCCAGGCGTTGCAACTCATGTTCCATCACATCATCCATGTAATACATGTTTTTCGGTCCTGATACTCTTAGAGCGGGCAAGTCAAGTTCAAGACCTCAGAACCCTGAGGTATGACAGCAAACTCACAAACAGAGCTCCTTTTAAAGGCAGCTAACATGGGATTAGCACTCTGGTTTTGAAACCAGAAGTTACATTCAGGGAATTGCCTCAGGTCCAATTTTATCTAGTCTTGGACCAGCCTTTTTATTGTAATGTTTTAAATAATTGCACTCTGGTTTGATGAGACAGTGGAATAGCTTTTTGGCGTATTTCAGTCTGGGGCAGAGGTTCACTTTCCGGCAGTACAATCATAACCATGCAGGGAGAGCAACAATAAGATGGTCTACATCAGAGTATATTCATTTCTCAGAATGGCCCAGTCAGAGATCAGACCGACATCCAAATTAAAATCTGTGGAAACTGATGATCAAAGACGCTCTCCATTCAGTCTGACTTAGCTTAAGCCATTCTGTAAAAAAAAAAATAAAAAATACAAGCGGGCGCAAAAATGTTCAAAGCTGGTGGAGACATACTCCCCCAAAAGACTTGTAACAGTAACTGCAGCGAAATACGACTCAGGAGGGAATCACACATCCACGCTATGCTTTTGGAGAGAAGCGTAAAGCTGCTTTCTTTTTCTGCAGTTTCTTCCAAAGTAGAGATGCATGGAAAACACAAAGTTATTCTCCATCGTTGCTACGTTGATGAAATAAGTGTCGTTTCTTCCTTTTATGTTCACTCAACTATTTTCTTGCTCTTCCACCTTTGGTCCCCTTTTCTGCATTAGAACCTTCCTGCAGTCTCTCTAATCTCTAGTCACGTCTCTATTTCGGAAACTATTTTGGATTCATTGCCAAAGCGAGGTCGTCTGCAGGAAGAATGGGGGTGAGGCTATTTTAGTTTCACGAAGATATATTTTGTAAAATAAATAAACAAATTAGACATTCTGTAAATTTGCCTCGAGTTTACCACAGCCGTTGGGCAACGCGCCGTAGTTTGGTGTAGTTTTTAAATGGACACGTTTACTTTCAACAGTGTCATGAATTGAATTATTTGTATGTGATTGTCATGCACATTTGTGATGCCTCATTCATTAAAGGAGAATACTGCAAAGAGGGGCAGATGGCTATCATGTGAAGTACCTCTTCTTCACAAATTACAATTTGTGCTTCCATTTTGTTGTGTGGTGTACGTCGTCCTCACTTTGCACCTAAGCATTCATTTTCTGCTCTTGATTTAAGCAAAAACAATGAAGCTTGTTGAGGGACATGTGGGCATTTTTCCTTCTTACAAAGACACTGTGTACGCATCAAAGAATTTAGAGCCGGAAATATGTCCTTTGAGTTGAAAATCAAAGGGAGAGAACTTGAGAGGACCATGTGTCTCGGACAAGAAGCAGGAGGTGATGCAAAAAGCATTCCACTGAAACTGCTGTCCTTCTTTTCTAGCACATCTAGAACAGCAGATAAGCCAGTCATGATGACTGCTTTTGAGTTCATAGCAATGCGCCACTAGTTGAACAAATCCACACTGGTGACACTTCACGGGGATCGATGGATGCATCAGCTCTTCTCCGCATGCATGCTTAACTGCTGTTTCACAAAAATGTCCTCCTCCAAGGTCTTGCAGAAATTTTAGGACACATTTGGCAAACAAATCTTCCAGAGAACTCCAAAGTGAATGTTGCAAATAGTTATTTTTGTCAACATGCTAGCCCCGAGGAACGTAGAGAGTTTTTAAATGTAGCATGTCATTCATTGTCTGGTCATTATGGTTCATCGTGCACTTGTTACATTTTTCCGTTTCCTTTCCACAAAAACTATGGGAAATTAAAGGAAATACCAGAAATATAAAATCACAGGCAAAGAGAAATGAGAGAAAAGTACCACCTGCAGAGAATGATGCCCTTCTCTATCCAATTTAGACTCACCGAGTTGAAAACAAAATACCTGCCATTACTTTCGAGCATTCCCCTCCTCTCTCACATATTTTCTTCATGAGCTGTTTTTTTCCAATGAGTCCATCACAGAAATTAGCCGTTAACTCGAGCAGAGCAGAGAGTACATTTTGAGAAGTGCATTAAGACATGCGTGATGGTGGAAAGAGCAAGATTACCATGTTGGGTTGAAATTCAATACTTGCTGTAGTCCTGCCTTCTATTCCGATTGTTGCTACTTTTTTTTTTTTAAGGTTGGCAAATAACCTTGTTAGAACTGAGAGCAAAAGCACATAAGGCTTGAAAACAAAAAAAACTCTGCCATGTCATTTTTAAAATCAAATCTTATCCAACGGCAAAATATTCTCTCTTCAAAAGCCTTTGCTGAGCACAATCAGAAGCTGAAATTTAATGTGACTTATGAAACAAGAACTAATGACTTCTATGAAGCTGCTGCTAATGAAGAGATTATAGATATGTATGAATGGACTGTCCAGATCCCACAGATTACCCTTATTATCCTCTGTTCAGGTGACTCAGGCAATGAGTTTCCCTTGTTTCTCACTGGGCACAACTATCATTTTTCTTTTAATAATCCAATGTGTAAAATGCAACCCAGCTACGGCTGTGAGGAACTAGATTCTCTTTTTTACATAATCTGTTTTACGCATTTTAACATTAGACAAAGATCACTTTGGAAATAAAATTCCAGCTTTCAAATAAAGCTTTAGGTTATCAAGCAAAAAATAAAGCTTTCTAAAGCAGCCAGGCTGAATGTGAAAGTGTAACTGACCCCACTTTTTGACTACCACAGTCGAGGAAATCATTCAAATGTATAACCTATCAGGATGCAAAGGGGGCATCTCATTTAGCTCTGGAATCTTAAGTGCTTCAAATTAAGGATTAATTGGTATGTTTATGGTTTTTAGTTGAGATGATTTCAGTGGCAACAGCAGGAAATTAGAATCTCCTCCTATACTGTTTTGTCATTTATCTAATTTCTTGTAGTGTGCCAAAAATTGACTTTCCCTCGTGTGCAATCTTTGGGTTGACCCATCCTGTTTGCTCTGTGCTAATTATTGCCACCTCTGTCTAATCGTCCCCCTGACTATATGCCGCCCTTTCTTCCCTCCTTCCATTTGTAGTACATCTTTCTTTACATAGCCTCTCTTCATCCTGCCTTTGCACCCTTGATCTGTAACAGTTTGACAGCAACCTCAAGTCACGTCTTGATTTACTTCAGTCTATCATTTTGGGATTTTAGACCAAGTGCCTTTGAACTTGCAAAACATTTGTTTTTCTTTGTAGGTCCAATTTAAAGTATTTTGTCTCTGCACCTTCTTACACCTTTGTTATTGAGGTCTTTTTATATTCCTTGACCCGGCGACACATATGCAGCGAGGTTGGGAGGTTGGGCCAGATCCATTAATACCATAACTAACTCTCAATTCTGCCTTTTATCGCACAATGTCCTGCTTTTGTCTTCATTTAACTTGGACTTTCCTCCCTTATATTTAAGGAGTGTGCTGAAATCGACACTTATTGTTGAGTCACCTCAAAAAGGATGATACATAATTCATTCTCATTAATTATTTTTGATTTGTGTAAGACGTGGTGCAAAACAAATGTCACCTGAAAAATATTTTTTGGCTTAAGTATAGTAAGAATGAATCAAATTCCAACTTCTGCTCTTTTAATGCAGTCATGAATTACCTTTGAAGACGCAAAATAAGGGCGTGTGCGAGTGAGACAAAAAAATGAAAAAAAAAAACAAAGAAGCTTTATTTCGTTAAAAGGCTAATTTGTCAGTAAAATGTGAACATTTCACACACACATACTTTTATGAAGGTTTGTGTTTCATAAGGAAAAACACTGACAAATCATACAGAGATGGTCTTTGCTCAGACTGCAACAGCACAGTGGTATGGGGACTACGGGTCGGAACCTGGGCAGACAGAGAATGGTTTGTCTGAGTCGTGCCTGTATATTTTGTGGGCCTGGACAATCATGTGAATGTGTGCCGTCCATGTTAATCTCAGTCCTGATAATTACAATTTTCCCGTTAATGGTTCTGACCTTTAAATGATCATTTAGCCCTGTGGCCGTGTTCATGTTTATCTTTGAGCGTGGTTGGGGTTTGTGCGGGTACGTGTGAAGGAAAGGAAGAGGGAGACAGAAAATAGTGAAAAAGAGAAAGCGAGAGAAAATGAGACAGCAGAGGTAATTTGGCTTAACTAGTGGGGCGATTGTGTCGATGTGGGCCATAAATCTTCCTTACTGACAAGAACATACACACGCACGCACACACAACACACGTGAACGCAATCCTAACATCATTCCATGCTATTTTGGATGAATAGAAAATCCTAATAAACCAATAGGGATACAGAGAGGATCTTAAACCTTCTCACTTGGATGTCTGTTCCCTTTGTGGTTACTCCGTTCTCTTGGATGTCGCCTGGTAAAACAGTAATCAGATGAAAAGCACCAAAATCCCACTCTGACTCCCTTTGTAGTCTATTCAACTCTATTCATTTTTTATTTTTACATTAACTCTGCAGGGGTATCTGAGGCCTAAAAGCCACAGGATTGTCCAAGAAAAGGTTGATTAGTGAAACTGGTTGATTAAAAATGATGCCTGCTGAACCAAACGAGCACAGTTCATTCCACATGAT
Source organism: Poecilia reticulata (assembly GCF_904066995.2). NCBI lineage: Eukaryota > Metazoa > Chordata > Actinopteri > Cyprinodontiformes > Poeciliidae > Poecilia > Poecilia reticulata. The sequence goes on from NC_088840.1 coordinate 16,176,900, forward strand.
GAGAGAATTGCTTTTCAGCAACAGACCAAGCATCCAGATGACTACCTTTATATCTATAGACATAATAGTGAGAAGTGAATTGCACCCTCTGCCTCTTCTTGATGGAGCATTTTCAAAAATATAATCAAGTCTGAGCTAAGAATGCAAAAAGATGCTGGTACTGGTTAGCTGAGATGCAATAAATGCATGATTATATTATATTATATTATATTATATTATATTATATTATATTATATTGCTTGCCACAGGTTCTTTAAAATATGTAATTATCCTCCATTTCATTAAAGTTTGCATCCAGTTTAAAAGCAAATATGAGAGTTATGTCTCAAATATGGCATTTTCTTATCTAGAATTTATATAAAAATGAAAGAGGAATTTCCATCAGGAAACAGGGGTTGGTTGACAACAAAAATTATAAGAAACTGTTACTATTGAACCTGTTTTTGGATATTGTTTTGATGGACAAACTAGACTGTGAAACGGTAAAAAAGCTGTTAGTGAGAAATAAACTCTTTAATTGACCAACACAGCTGTGGACTTACTGATTTTCACAGAAGCTTTCTTTGGTAAAGTGGTGCGTGTGTGTAGCAACACCTTCCATTCAGGGCCTCAAACATTTTAAGGCAACGCACAGTTTTATTTGTATCGCCAGTCAAACACAAAGTAATTCAATTTGCTTTCCAGGTTTTGCCTTTATGCATGTATTGAACAGTTATAGTGCAGGTATAAGTATATTCATCTAAGCAACTTTGACTGAGTTAAGTACAAACTGAGTTAATCTTAAACTCTCTGGTTGCATTAACCATGGTACTAATTTTAAACAATGCTTTTATGTTAGCTCACCACTTCCACTTTCATCTGGGAATATGGCGATCTTATTTGCAGTTTCAGTGTAGTAATAATAACCACAAAGGGATACATTTTCAGTGCTGCACAGTGGCGCAGTTGGTAGAGCTGTTGCCTTGCAGCAAGAAGGTTCTGGGTTCGATTCCCGGCCCCGGTCTCTCTGCATGGAGTTTGCATGTTCTCCCTGTGCATGCGTGGGTTTACTCCGGGTACTCCGGTTTCCTCCCACAGTCCAAAAACATGACTGTCAGGTTAACTGGCCTCTCCAAATTGTCCCTAGGTGTGTGTGCATGGTTGTTTGTCTTGTGTGTCTCTGTGTTGCCCTGCGACAGACTGGCGACCTGTCCTCTCGCCTGGAACGTTAGCTGGAGATAGGCACCAGCACCTCTCGACCCCACTAAGGGACAAGGGTGTAAAGAAAATGGATGGATGGATGGATACATTTTCAAGGAATAAACTCTTGAACATACTGGGAATCAGTGTGGAGGGTACGCTGCCATTTACTCTGTGACTAATGGTCTGGACTCCAGTCCATCATGATGGGGAATGGAAGTAAATACAGGGAAGAGGGGAATATATTTTATTGATTTTCAAACTGTGACAATGGCTGAAAACAGTAGCTGCTTCTCCAGAGCCCTGCGCTCATTGGTGATAAAAAAGCATTTTATACAACTCAATCCTGACCAAGCTCATTTGACCTGTCAGTACACATATACAGTGAAAGCATCCAGAAACATCAACTTCCAGTTACTTCCCCATCATGAGGAAGAACAGTTTATTGGTAATTGTTTAGGGATTGCTTGCTTTTAAGCATTGTGTTTCTTGACAAAGTCTATATTAAGAGACAGAACAAGAATCAAAAGCAGAACCAGTACATTGCCATTAACACTTTGATTACTAATGCCAGCATTGGGCATCAGGGTATTAAGTAGATATGTGGTGCTTGACAGATCTAGCAATTACCTCACCTAAAACTTAACTCCTAATAATTAAAACAACAGCAAAACAGCTCCTTCACTAACCTGACCCACATTTCAGATCCGTATAGTACCAGTTTCTCCCCTCTTTTTCCCATTTTTTTAATTACCAAATGCAACAGGAAAAGTTTTGTTTCTCCATCAGAAACTGAAAACTTAGATGCTCTGAATTAGAAGAAGTAAACACCTACTTCTTAACAGCGGCTAAAATTGGAGGCTGACACTTGACCGTAAGTGACGTGTCTCATAGCCCGTTTGTGAGAAGTGTCTCGTGAAAGGCAACGTCATCACCCGATACAAAAATACATCTGCCTGCGACAGAGAATGATTCATTTAGCCGAACACTTGACCGTTTTATTTGTATCACCAGTCAAACACAAAGTAATTCAATTTGCTTTCCAGGTTTTGCGTTTATGCATGTATTGATCAGTTATAGTGCAGGTATAAGTTTATTCATCTAAGCAACATTGACTGAGTTAAGTACAAACCGAACCTTTGAAGACATCTACGCTGGGTGAGACTGAGATCCTTCCATGTCATCTGCGACTCTTCACACCTCAACAACAGACTGTCACAGGCCTCTAGGTCAGGCATCCCGGCAGTCTCATGAAGGGCCTTCTTTTATTGCCATTTCTCTAACACTCAGGTTGAAATTTAATAAAAGCAGGTTGGTAACATTTTATTATTGGTGCTGTGACTTGAACAGACTGATAATTTTCTATTATGGTATTTAATGTATTAGCAGTTAAAATATGAATACTTAAATGATGATTTAAAAAAAAAAAAGGTGGAACACAAGCACAAAAAATCTGAAATAAACATTGTTTTCCTTTTCTTTTTCTAAATCTAACGATGTTCGGTATGCAGTTGTATTCAGTCCCATTTAAATCAGCTGCAACCAACTTCGCTTAGATGTAAGCTAATTAATTATTAAATAGAAAACCTGTCTGCATATTAATTTCAGCATAAATACAACAAATCTGTGAAGGCATTTGATGTATGTTAGAGAACATTAGTGAACAAGCAGCATTATACAAATCACAGCATACGGGTTAAGGTTAATGGTCAGTAGAAGACTAAAGCAGGGTTGGTTATAAAAACATATCCCAAGCTTTAATAGCTCATGGAGAATTGCTCCACCCATCACCCAAAACTGCAATAAGCGTGGCACAACTGTGAACCTACCAAGACATGACAGCCGAAGTGACAGGCTAAGAAAGCACTAATCAGAGAAGCAGGTAAGAGCCATATATTAACTTTAGAGGAAGTGCAGAAGTCTATTGTTCAGGTGGGAAAGTCTGTTGACAAAACAAATTTGTCAAACTCTCCATAAATATTATAAAAGGGAACTATTGCATGAGAGTTGGTATTTTCAGAGGCTTTCTATCCAATCTGACTGGACTTAAGCTATAAGCTGAAAAGTAGCAGCATTTATTTTTTATGTCTAGATGTGCAGGTCTGGCAGAGACATGACACCAAAAGACCTGCAGTTTTATTTAGATATTTTCTCGGAGGGGACCAACCTTTTAGCTTTTTATTTATAGAAAAAATAAAGATAAAAATTTAGTGACCTTCTATTTTCATTATGCACAACTTTCTGTTGTTCTATCATATACAAATCCCAATCAGGTGTGTGGTTGTAATGCAGCAAAAATATTATGAAAATCCATGCGACAGATGTACTTTACAAGATAAAAAGAAATTACTAACGATAAAAGAAGTGCTTAATTTTTACATGTCAAAATGTATTTGTTATTTTCAACCAGTTAATGTCTTTTTGTTTGTTTGTTTTTCAGCATCAACTAGAGCATTCTGCGGCCAAGTGCAAAAAAAATCAGATATGTGCAGCGGAAGCAGGTTACTTGACGAACAAGAACAAGGAGAAGCATGTCTTATGTTGAGCCTGCTTTGCTTTAAGGTTGGATACACTTGATTCCAGGATTTAGTTCCACGTGGAATTTCACATCCACATAATCCTAAATGGAATTAAGAGTCTAAATCTCAGCTGGTTGCTCATTTCTCTAGCTTACATGTTTAATGACTTCTGAGCACATCTGAGGAGATTTTTTTCTTATTTCCAAGGATCAAACAAAACAGCAAATTAGTAGAAAGTTGTGTCATGTTTTGACAGTGTATGTTTGTTGTTTGGCCCTATAGCAAACATCCAAATTTAGTACAGTTTAATTACCGCTGGGACAACGTAGACGTGTGTTTTAAACACATGCCACTGCTTGCTAAGGCCTCACTGCTGGAAATTATAGATAAGCAGTCAGCAGCTTTTGTGACAAATAATTAAAAATCTAATATCAATGACCACTTTCTTGCAGGGGAAATCCCCTAATAAAAATAAAATTGTATTGAGATGAGATAAACAGCATAAAAGGAATTGTGAGGGCTTTTCTTTTTCTTTTTTTTACTAGTCAGTTTTCACAACAGGGTGTCTCAAAAGTGAGAATCCAATGATTTAAAAATAAAACCTAAATTTACAGCTTAATTATTAACTTGATATTTCAATTCCAGAGTTAAATTAATAAAGTCAAGCACAAAGGCTTTTAGGCTCTAATTGATTGGCAGATAAAATCATAAGGGAAGGTGAGGGCTATCGTGTATCATGAATGATTTTAATTCTGGTTATTGTGTTTCTCACAGAAGGAACTCAATAAAATGATTCCATAATTAAGGGCGACCCACAGCGGCACTGATTGAGCCCAGGGAAACGTGTGCCACGAAAGGGCCGCAACCTGTTGTTGTGGGTCATTTATTTTCCTCTAATGGCTTTGACTGGGAAAAACAAACCAGCAGAAATTAGATTTTTTTTTCCCCCTCTCTCTCTCTGTTCGCTTGTAGCTGTAAGCAACATGCACCTTTAAAAAGTGTCTATGAGTACAACTTTTAAACTTTAAATAAAAAAAAAAGCATATTGTCTGATTAATTTACACTTCTATACATGATGTTTTGTGATAAAAAAAATCAGTTTAACAGAATAATTTGGATCATCTCACATCATAACCAAGTTTTAAAAGATTGTTTTGGGGTCTTTTTGGAACTGCTATGATGACGTTAAAGCTTGTGAAATATAAAGCAAACAGTCAGCTATCACTATAATGGTGTTACTTCCCATGATTAAGGTAATCCACCAAAACATATCATGCAAAGGAATCCAAAACTGTTAAACCAGGTTTCAGTGTTGCTCAGACATTAATTAACTAAAACAGAGAGCACTTTTCCTACCTTGTTCTGAAGTTAGCAGGGTGGGGGTGTCCATCGTACAAGGACAGGAAGTCGTATTCTTCTTCTATGGCAAATGACAAGAAGATGAGCTGGATTCTACTTCCTTCCTCCCCAACAATAACCCAGGTGCAGTTTGCTCCATTGGGGTAGCCGTAGGGGAAACCAGGCGATTCTATACTGCCATTTCGTCCTTTCAGTGTACCCCCACAGGTGTAGATGAAGCCTGTGAATAAAAAGAGAGAACACTTATTATTAAATACTCATAATGAATTACGCCAAGCTTACGTGTTCACAGACTTAACGGCAACACACAACTGCGGTGTCTTTTTGAGCCTGCTCTGTTGACTTGTATCCAATCGGACACATGGAAATACCAACGGCTGAAGTTCTGCAATCTCTTTTGTCTTAGCACTGCGAGGCAAATCCAATGGTTGTTGAATGTGCTTATTGATTGACCGTGACACTCCTACTTTATGTCCCCATTTGAATGAGATTTAGTTTTAGATCTACTTGTTTTTTTCTCCATGATAGAGGTGCTGGAAAAGTTCTTGGAAAGTTGATCAATTGCTGTTGCACTTCCATAATAAATGGGTCATTGGCAACTACTTTGCAATAGTGATTCCAATGTACATGTAATGTAAAAGTAACGAGGACTGATGAGTTAGATGAATGCCCTCATCTGCACATCTTCAAATACTGCCTATACAATTTTCATATGGAGACATTGAAAAACGAATTAGAAAGTCAAAGCATGAATAACACTAAGTGGGTCAATGTTATACTTCTGTATGAAACATTAATGGAACGCATTTAGAAAAGCTTTACCCAAGACACAACTTTCCCTTAGCTTCTTAAAGTTTAGCTCCCCACATATCTGAAAGTAAGAGATGCTGCCTGCAACAAAAATCGTTCCAGGGGAAGGATTTGTTTTAGTGCATCACCAACACATGCTGGTAGTCTGATTGAGCATAGGATTCTGAAACCCCATTCCTAGAGCTGGCTGGGAGCCGTCACCACTGAGCCACTGAGCTTTTCCAGCTTTCTTTAAAAGTGAAATCTAAAACTAACCCAAGCTAAGTCTAGGCCTCGCCCTGTTCGCCTCTGGGAAATAGAAACCTGACTATTCCTTTGCTATTGCTAATGGAGCAGCCTACTGACGTGAAAACATGCAGCATGAAAACATCAAAATGTCAATGAAACTGGAGATGTGTGTCAATTACAATATTCCACCCTTATCTAAAAACATTAAAAGAAAATGTTATTTCAAATATACCTTTTCCTGCATGGTGATATTCTGCAGAACATCATGAAGTTATTTTACCACCTCACCTCACACGTCACAATCACTGCCATCCCAGATACTTAAAATCATATTTATAAAAAAATTATTTGTGTCCAGAAGTCTCCCAAGAAATCAAAATTAGTTTTCTGGTTGTAATGTATCAAAAGTATCAACACTTTTTGTGATGCACTAAATTAAATGTGAGGTTTTTCTTTTGGATCACTTTGTGTTACATAGCCAACTAAATGCTTAAATTGTAAGCTGATTTCCTTTATATTAGGCTTATTATTTGTTCACTTTTATATGAACAATCTTTTAAACAATCGCACAGGTGCAAGATGAAAACTTTGTTCACCAGGGAAGATTGTCCAGTGTTTTGTTTTTTTTACAACATTGTATTGATTCCTGATGAATAAACTCTTCAGTTCCTGCACAGCAATGCGGAGTCACATAGGAGAAAGCTTCAGGAAGGGGAATCTGTGGAGCTGGAAGGGATTTAGTGTATTTCTGTTCAAGGACAAAATGGTACACAGCTACAAAGTGCTAAATATTTTTGCACTTAGCTTCTATAGCTGTATCATACTTTATGTATGTTCACAATCGAATTTAGCTCAAAATCACGGGTGTCACCAGAAACTGAACAAAGCCAAAAACTTTGGAAAATTATTTGCAACAGGGTCTTTTGGTGCCATCCTACCTTTAAATGGTTGTGTTTAATTGATAATTGCTCTTAGTGTGTACTTTAAGCCCTTGAATGTCTAAGCCCTAATTGATCTCCTCTGAGTGCAAAGCTCAAATCAGGATGATCATCCCCTTGCCTTTCATGTTTATGAGGCTCATTATTTACCCTGGCAGCTGGGGCCACAGGGACAGCAGGGCGATCGCTCTGGATGCTTTTCAAACCAATTATCCAAGACGGAAACCAAACCAAAAACCTACATGTTTATATAAGTACATGCGTGTGTGTGTGTGTGTGTCTTTGTCTAACTTGTCCAAGTAAACGATTTCAGAATAATCACAGGAACAAGTAATGGCCAATAGCAGCCTGTGCAGCAATTAAAGGCTGATTCCTTTACAATCAATTAAATATAGGATATAAAGACCAAGATTACACATTTTAGGTAAGTACACCTTTAAAATAACAACCTTGCTTCTATCTATGCTGCCTGCTCATTTCTAAAAGGAGTCTTTCAAAAGTATTTCTATCCCTTAAATTTGTTCACATTTGTTATGTTGCAACCACAAATTTCTATGTATTTCATTTGGAATTTACCTTAAAAGTAATGCAATATAGCAGAATTGTGAATTGTGAAAAGGAAAGCATACATGGTTTTCTAAATTCTTTGCAAACCCAAATTTGATATTTGCATTATTATTCAATCATTCCAAGTCAATCCATTCTAGAAGAACCCATCTTTTCAATTAGAGAAACAGTCGTTGATTTTCTTTGCACAAAAGCCTAGGCTCACATTAAATGGAGAGCATTTGTGAACTTTTTGTCTTTGTATCTCTGGTTGCATGCTTTAGATTGATTTTCCTCTGGAAGGTAAAACAACCTAAAATATTTGGAGTCTCAAGGTTTTTGTAGCTTTTATCTTTTGTTTTCTTCCAGTATTGCCTTGAACTATGTTCCCTGCATCATCACACCAACTGAGTCTTCCAGGAAGTCTTATATTCTATTCCTGTAAAATGAGAGCATTCAGCTTTCAGAACGTAAGTCCTCTGGAGAATGCCAAACATAAACCTTAACAAAGCAGACAAGATCATTTTAAGCATTTGCTTTCCTTTTAACCAACTTTTCAGTGATTCACATTGGCAACATTATGAAAACCTTTTAAAGCTCAGAAATCCGCCCGGTTCTCTACGGCTTCCAGTGAAAATACAGTATTACGACATTGGACTCTACGAAAGGAGGAGAGAACATGAGGTTCCTCCCCGTTCATCACCATGCAAGAATGAAAGATTGATTGGAGGTTCATAACTCACAGGGATGGAGGTGAAAGTGTGTTAGTGAGGGGAAATGGGAAGGGTCAGTTGGATAAAAAGGGAAGGATCTGAAAGGATTGTAAAAAGGAAAAGAGGAGACTTCTAATTATGCTGACTACCAGACTGAAACTGACAGCCCTTCTACAAACACACACACACAAAAACGCACAAAAAACCCATGCACTTGAACACACATATTCACACACACAGTTCCACACAGGTACGCACCAATGGACAGACAAACATTGACATGCAGGCAGATTACGACGAACATGCTCACATATTCATGGATTAGTCACAGAGATTATTTAATATGCTGGCCCTTAAAACCTATTACTCATTCCATCATTTGTTTTGACCCTAATTCCCTCCACCCTCTTCCTCTTCCACCCAAACACACACAAATCAAAGCAGATAGGAATAGAGATTTTAATCTGGGTGAATTTCTGTGAATCATATGCTTATCAAGTAGGTGGAGATTTTCGATTTTCCAAAGGCAATTGGTTTCACCAGGTTTTGTTTATGTGCATCAAAGTACACATAGTATTTGTAAATAACGAGAAACCCTGAACATTTTTAAAGTTCCTTCATTTGCTGAACAATGTGTTGCTTCATGATTCTATCACTGCATAAGTGATGAATAACATTTAAATATGTGGTGATACTCTGCAAACGACCTAATGAACGTGCATTCATCACAAAGCGCTGTATCTTTAAGATGAGACACGGCAATTTGGATGGACCATTTCTGGTCCGAGAGGAATGTTTCCTCCCATTCTTTTTGAAGGCTAGTGGGTCAATACTTGAATCTATAAGTTTTGGGAGCATCGCTGCCTCTCTTCACAAACAAAACAGATAACGTCATACGTGAACTAATATGGCTTGTGTCTGTAATTGTACAATGAATTTTGGGTGGGAATACATTGGAAGCAAGGTCTTTCAGCTCTGAAGACTTTAACACAGACACTCATTTGCAAACAGTAAAAGATTTGTGCTAGGACTCGGGTAGATCCCAGGTGTGAATACATGCACTGGTGCTAATGAGGAACAGGGTTTAGCTGGAAAAGAGCATGCGTGCTCAGCAAAAACCTCCTCGGATAAAAGGAGCTTAGAGACAAAGAAGAAAATCTGCTGCGTGAATTGAGTGGATTTAATGAACTCTTGGTCTGCAATACATATAAGCTTGATCTCTTTCCTCAAAGTAATATTGCATATTGGATGTCTTCACCATTACACCAAGGAAGATTAACAAAGGGCTTACACTGGCACATGCCCTTTTTAAGACCAGACCAGCTCTCTTTTTTAGATAAATATGACATTGTGCTTTTATAAATTGGCATGAGTTGCGATTTGAATAGTAGACGAGAAGCTCAATGTGCAACGAGAGCTTTCTCTGGAGATGCATGGACCTCGTCTCACAGTCCAAAAAACAAAAGTCAAAGGTGCAGCAGTTGCTCTGAATTGCCAAAGAATGTGCCAGTCACCATTAGGCCACGCAGAGTGTAACCCGGTTTTTCAGCATCAAAAAGTATCGAGCTCTCTTAGCACCGCACAGATCTTAAAATGGCTGCACTTGGCTCGGGAAACTCTTAATGATGATGAATTCCTTGACGTTGGTTTTTGAAAATAATTATGTTTAAGCCTCTTATAAGCTGGACTCGCATTTCAGAGCTTTGTTGGCACAAACATTAAATCAGCAAATCACATGTTGGTGCGAGAGGAGTTAGTCTGAGCCTTTCTGGCTCAGTGATGTACTGAAACTTTTCTTGCCCCACCATCTCTTGGGCTCACAGAGAATAATAAAAAAAAACAAAAAAAAAACAGAGAAAATATTTCAGGAGCAGAAGTGTTTCGGACAAAAATGCTTGTTGATGTCAGAGGAGTGTGTCCAAGCTGGTTTGAGATGATACAGAGGGAAAAAGTAGCTCAAACAAACACTGTTTGCAACCAAGAAATCAGAAAATCATTTCCGAACACAAAACAAGTCAATAATTGAAGCAGGTGGGATATAGCAGTCGAAGCCCACACTGACAGCCCCTCCTGTCAGCTAAGAAAAGGAAACTTGGGCTACAACTCATACAAGCACCAAAATTTAACAATAACAGATTAGAAAAAATGTTGTCTATTAAAATGAGCTTCAATTTCAACTGCTATAGAAAAGCGAGCAGGGACAGAACAAGACACAAAGAACACAGAAGCATAGATCTTTCTTGTATCAATGGTTCAGGTAGTTGTTGGCTAGAGTACCCGTGTTTGTGTGTTAGCCTGGATAGAAAATAGACCATCACAAATGTCACAAATCATTTTAGAGGAGACCTATTATGCTTTCTTGACAAAGTCAGGGTAGGTCCATACAACCTTTTTTTTTATATAATAGTGACATAATAATTGGGAGGTTTTTGAAATGGTTTGTTTTCCAGACACCAAAAAACAACATATTCCAACAAAATGACTGGAAGCAGTAAGGACCCAAATGGAAGTATAAAACTGAGCAAGAAAGACAATTTTGCCTAAGTTGCCTTTAAACTGTTGTCCTTTAGACAGCAGCTGTATTTCAATGGTCTCAGGTCAACAGAGTAAGTGTTGGAACCACATTATCAATACCATAAATGTCAAGTCAACACGTTTACTGTTTGATGCCATTATGACTGAAATTCCCGAGGAACGTTTCCCACATCTATAACATTATCATTATTATTTTACAGTTCTATGTTTCCAATGCTGCACAGTGCAGTTGGTAGAGCTGTTGCCTTGCAGAAAGAATGTCCTGAGTTTGATTCCCGGCCGGGGGTCTTTCTGCATGGAGTTTGCATGTTCTCCCTGTGCATTCGTGGGTTCTCTCCGGGTTCTCCGGCTTCCTCCCACAGTCCAAAAAAATGGTTGTTCATCCTGTCTGTCTACATGTGGACTGGCGACCTGTCCAGGTTGTACCCCGCTCTGTTGTCAGCCGGAGAAAGGGACCAGCACCCCTGTCGACCCCAATGAGATAAGGGTGTAAGGAGAGAGATGGATGGATGGATGGATGGATGGATGGATGGATGGATGGATGGATGGATGGATGGATGGATGGATGGATGGATGGATGGATGGATGGATGGATGGATGGATGGATGGATGGATGGATGGATGGATGGATGGATGGATGGATGGATGGATGGATGGATGTCTCCACTGCCATATTTCTACATGGCATGTGTGTCACTAAAAGTTATTGTGCTCTTAAAACCAAAAAAGGGGCCCAATCTTGTGAAATTGATACATACATTTATCAGTCGAGCTTCAAACAGACAGCTGTCTAATGGCTGCTGCTTGACATATTAATCATAAATTACAAATCCTTAAAAATAACATTTTAAATAATTTGAGTCTAGCTACAAAAATGCCTTTCATACTCCTCCCTCTGAATTCTGCTGTGAACTATGACCATCAATCTTTAAAAGATGGACTCACAGAGTCCCCCGACATATCATTTAAGTGACAAGATTGCTTTGATCCATATAGCCATTTTCACATGGTGCAGACTTGTGGAAGAATAAACAGTTAAATTACCCCATTCTTCACCGGGATGGGACCAGAGTTACACTCAAGGTTGCTGGGGTTCCCCATTTTCTGGTTGGGCGACTGGCAATGTCTGCATTAGGTGCATGCGTGAGTGACTGTACACATCCTGTTTAGCGTTAAGAATATCATCACATGGTAACATGAGTTTTTTCCTATAGTAATAATGATTTCATATTTGAGAGAAATGCTTTGAGTTCTTTCTCTCTTTAATTTGCTTTCTCTTATTTCCATTCCCCTCTCTCTCTTTCCGTTTCCATTTCAGTATTAGGAGATTTGCTTAAATGCATACTCCATCTCACTGACTCACATTAATAAATAAAAAATGGCGGTCCCCGATGGAGCAGGTTCACCATTCAAATCACTGCAAAGAGGGAAATAATCCAGTCAGCATTCAGATCAAACAGCAGTCAAGATACAATTTGAAATATGCTGTGTTTATGGGGCTATAGTTATGCAGTGTCGGATAATTTTACTGAGTTGTATGTAGATAGTGGACACAATCAAAGGACAGTATAACAGAAGAAGGGGTCAGTAACAGAGATAATCGAAAATAAAGAAAAAGGTAGCTGAATAAAGAGCAGAGTGGCAGAGGAAGACCAGGAGAGCAAAGAAAGAGAGATAGTAAAGGCAAAGATCCAATGGAGAGAGACAGCAAGAGAGAGTAAGCATGTTTGAAACGTCCCATTGGTTCCTGCTGTCAGGAGTACTTGTCAGCCAAGAATTAGACTGCTCCACGCTGCCAGTGACTGACAGTTGGCCCGCGGTCTAGACTATACCCTGGAGTGGTTGAGGCTAAATAAGGGAAATGCCTAGAGAGAAACAGAGAGAACACACCGGGCTGAAAATCAATTTATAACACTGTCAGTCAGAGGTGGGTGGGGCAGTGATGGGATGGAGATAAGGAGCCAGAGAACGAGAACAAAGAGTGAGACAGGGGGACACACATGAAAGGAAAAGACAAAGACAGGGGTTTTTGAAAAACAGTAAACAAATGGGACTGATTGAGAGGGAAGAACAGAGGGGAGTCTTGTTGTTTTCTGGGAGTCAGAGAGAAAAAGAGGGTACATGGGGTAGGAACACAGGCCTGACTTGGCTAAAAACATGAATGCAAGGTACACCAATGTACCTTGCATTGGGAAAAATATACAACAGTTATGTTAAATTCACATGCATATGGAAATAAAAATGTTCAGACACCAAATTTCACGTTGAAGGCTATGAGTACATGCAGTAACTCCTGAAAATGGTCTACTGTACAAAGATGTCTTTCCAAAGAAGTCTCATGAAGTTGCTCTCATGTGTTGAAAATATCCAACAAAGCCAAAGAAAAACAACGGTTTATTTTCTGGCCATGGTGAAATGAGGTGGGGCCTCATTCTTTTGTTCTGCGTTTCTGTAAAGTGTTTCACTCCCTCTTTCACGGTGCCTTGCTGAAGTGTTGCATTTTTGACACATTTTGTCATGTTATGTTACAACCACAAATCGTTGGTGTTTTTTTTATTGAGATTCAATTTTATAGGCCATAAAGAATTAACATAGTTATAATGTGGAAGAACAGAAAGGTGTCAGACCTTTGCATACCATCACAAATCTAAAAAATAGTGCATCATTCATTGGCGTTCAAACAGCAGTTTTAGTGAAAAGACTTCTGATACTAGCCAGGTCAAACTAGAAGCTAGAAGTTTTCCCGACTTCTGTTTCGCAAAATGTCTGTGTTTTGATCTTGCCACATAGATCAAATTTTCTCAAGTCTTTGCGACAACAATCAATCATCCCATCAACTCTTTCCTGTTCCAGGTAAAACAAAAAAGCAAAAAAAAAAGAACATGAGCTCCTTTTTTATTCATACACATCAGTGTCAACAATTTACTTTCAAATTACGAAAAGCTGATCGTATTTTGCTATTTTAATTACTGTACATTTAAAATACTGTATTGCTGAATACTCCGCTTACCATCCTTTGGTTTAGAAGATATTTATTAAACAAAAATGTCTCCAAGTGTAAACACTAATAAATTATTTAATAAACAGATTCAAATGAAACAAATTTAGTGCTTCTCTATGTGAACAAAAAAAAGAATTACAAACAAATTCCACTGATTGAAAATCAATAATTTTAAGGCTTTGCTTGGGTCCTTGAGGAGCTCTGTCCATATTTTAAAACAAAATGTATAATTCTCTTATTTGACAAACATATAGCTTTTTGAATTACTTGCACTGCATTTTTCTTTTAACATATTGCAGTATTAATTTTTGCATTTTTATCAAATGACTCTGATGTTCAAAACTAGTTAAAGATCACTTGTTATCACTCATGTTTGTACTTCTATTTGAGTCTCTGCTCCTTCCAGAGACATTCCAACCGCTAAAAAAATATCCAGATGTTTCTTAGCAATAAGTAAATGTTTTGAAGTTTCAAAAAAAACTCCTGATTATTAAGTCACAATCGGCAGGCATTGCCTAGCAAGCCCAGGTGAATCCAGCCATCAGTGGGAAAAGTAATTTTGCAAATCTGTAACAAACAGTGCACATCTACAGATCCAGAAGAAGCTCAAAATAGGCAGAATTGACCAGGTGAAATCTTATCTGAGAAAGATTTTGTTCTAAAGCTGTAATGACTTTCTCTAACTTATTCAAGAAACCATAAAATGTCTCATTTAAAGAAGAAAACAAAAGCTATTGTCTACAACCTCTATGACTGAGAATGCAAAACAGTTTAAATGTGAAACAAATGGTTAAAATTGCTTTTAGAATTCCAGAAGGAAATCTCTTCTGTATTTTCTTTCAATAAAAGAAAATCAATCTCTGTATCTATTCAACCAAGCTTTCAGCGATTTAAACACAAATGTGTTTAAATTAAATGAAAGCCATCAGCATTTCTTACTTTTGGGAACTTGTAGAAACATAGATTTACTGAGGCCATTTAAAATTCTGAAGGGTTTTCATGCCCTACAAAATACCTCTCTTGGTAAGTGCTATAAATAATAACACACCATCTCACTTCACTGTTATTCCAGGCTTGATGCTGTTCTACCTTAATGTAGAATGTTCTTAATGTACTACCTTAATGCATTTTCATTTTAAATGTGATTAGCCTCTCGAAAGAAAAAGAAAACCACCCTCTCTGTTCCTTCAGTGATCTTTTCAGGAATCCAGTGATGATTGTTGATAGTATGTATTGTGAGAGCTAACAAAAAACAGACAGAAGATCTCTTCCATCCAAGATGCTGCTTTTTCATAAGTTTCAAGATGACCTATTCCAATTTCAGAGACAGTTTTTAATATGTTTTATGTTTGGAAGCTTGATTAAAATCTATAAATCCCAGCATTATAAGTAATACATTTTCAATTTACTTTACCCGTATTTTATTAAATTATAACAATGACTGTCCAGTACTCCTTACTAAAATGTAAAATGTAGCAGGGTCCGGAACAGATGCACAAGCAGACATACAGATAAACAATTGTGTACATGCACACTTTGACCCAACGGCTGATTAAAGTGGCACTTAAACTATCATGCATGTATTTGGATTATGAGAGGAAGAAGCAATTTAATGCACAAAGAAACTCAGAGCAGAGAGACCCTACTTAAGGATTTGAACTCAGCACCTTCTTGCTGCTAGGCAACAGTGCCAACAGCAGCACCACTATGCAAAAGGAAAAAAATACTTTTGTGACATCACTATAGAAAAAAACAAACAAAAATACTAATAAATGTTTTCAAGAGCTGTTGCAAACTGTCCATTTCTCACCCCTCATGCAAACGCTGATAAACAAAATCCCTCACAAAAGCGATCTTAACTCTTCATTTTTAAATTTAAACAAAATCCTATCTTGATATAAAGGTATGTGGTGAAATAAGATGGGAGACTTCGGTTTTAGATTTAACTTTTACATTTAGTTTTGCCCCGTTTGCTGTAAACCAACTTTTGCCAAAAAAAAATAACAGTCAGAACACTGCCACATATGAGAATGATATATAATCATGTAGTGATTGTTCTTGTTTGAATAAACAGATTCCTCTGAAGAAAACATGATATGGAATAGAACCAGGTAAGCATTCAAAACCTATAAGTCTGGGCTTCCAACAGCAGAGCAGAGGATGCATTTCCTAGTAGTAATAAACCCAGTTAGACTAATAGATTCTAAAGACAATTTTTCCTTCAAGTTAATTGTCAAGCACCATACACAGATTGATATTTGCAAAACCTTAATTGGTGGATTAATTGGAGGGTAGAAAAGTAATATAAACATTGAAAAACCCGGGGAAGAGGTGTTGGGCTCGACAGTAAGAGGTTAGGGCATGAGACGAATTAGAAAGTGTTCATTTTCACTAATAACTCTTAAAAAAAAGCTGCTTTCTAGGAAAGTGGGTCACTAAAAGCAAGCAAATATTAGTAAGCAGAAGACTTCTTTGGTAAATGCAACCTTGTGTGAATGTCTCTAAGAAATGAGGCAGAGTGGAAGTAAAAAATTACGACATTTGAATTTCAAAAATAATCATGCCTGCAAGAGACGGAAAGAAGGAAGTAGGTGAAGTGAGCAGCAGCTATTATTTCTCGAACATTTACAGTTAACAACATCCATCAACTCATCATCTTAGTTTCATTTTAGACCTCCTTCCATCCACATACTGAGACTTGGACATAAAAAAAAAAAACGCATATATGTGAAACCCTGCCTGATTGGCAGAAGTGAAAGAGCATAAAGAATTAATTACTCCGGGAGAAATGGGGAGGCAGCTGCTGTCCAGTTAATATTGATTTGTCTCTGTTGAGTGTTATCATCGCCAATCGGACTAATGATGTCCAACACATACAAATGCACAGAGAAGCTCTCAGTTTCATGTCTTCCTTACAGGATTTAAATTTACCCATCACCATCCTTGTCCAGGTGTGCCCAACCTTTTAGGACTTTTTAATTTTTTTTTTTTTTTTTCAGAACTTGTCGCTTTTTTTGTTTTGTTTTGTGTTTTAATAGATTCCCACAGGTAAGTTCACTTCCTCTTATCCACCGCTTTTGGTCCTCCAACCCATTTTTGTGCTTCCACTTCTAAAGCCTCTTTTTCAATATAGTTCATGATATGGCTGCAAAGATGATTCCGTCTTTCAGCCATTGTTGCACCCTGTAAGTCCTGCAACAGTTTGCGCTTACACATGATCTGGGAAGCTGCCGTATGAAAGCACCACTGATGGCTAAGGCTAAGCAGGATCAACTTCAGCCCGTGCTGCATTATTTATTTCCCACATGACATTGATGCAAGATGAAGGAATCCCAGGCCCAACTTTCTCCAAGAAACTTTAGCCTTCTTCTCATATATTACACTTCAGCTGTGGAATTGTATAGTGACGCGTTGTAATGTTTTACCAGCAGCTGTAGAGAAAATGGCTGCTTTTCTTTTTGTTGTAAATAGTAAAACCTAAAATACTGTGAAACCGCTGGATTTTTGCTCAAGGTTAACTGTGACACTCTCACACTGGTCCTTGCCTAATGGGCCAGGATAAGTTAATAAGCAGTGAAATAATAAATCTTGCCAGTGTTTTACCCTTTGTTAAATTGCAACATTTTGAGTTGTGGAACAATGCATGCGTTATATATTATGCAGATAGCCTGAGTTGCTTCCTCTCATTAGGATCCGTTTTTGTTTTCATGCCACAGCGGTTTCGCTTCCATCACCGTTTCTTATGCAGCATTGTTAATAATTTGCGGCATTCTTTGTGCATTTGAACAAATAACAAACGTTTTTTTTGTTGTGTTCATCGCATTCCACATCATTTGCAAGTGTAGCATATCAGATTATGAATTTATGATGCAGGTTCCTACAGTGCTTGAAGCTTTTTAAAAATCACTAAAAAGTGGGCCAGCTGTGAAAATGGGTTTTATGGTAGAATTACACACAAAGCAACGAAGGTATTTTTCTCATCGTCCTGTAGATATTTTTTCTCAGAGATTTCTACGGTGGCCCTGATGTGTAAACCACTTCAACAAATCACTAAACACCAACTACAAATTAAAAAAATACAATGACATTAAATAAGCACGATTACAAGTTAAGAAAAAGTAACATTAAGCACAATTACAAATTGAAAAAGCACAACAACATTAACAAAACGGAAGAGGTAGGAAACCGAAGACATCACTGATTGGACGACAGCACTTTTGACCGGAAATTATTCTGGGATTTTCTCTCTCTGTTTAGAAAGGCAGGCGGACAGTCACAGTGCTACGTGTTGCCCAAACTGTAAAAAAGAACGAAGCTGAGCTTTGCAGCATGTCCAGACTCAGAATACTCTTGTATAGCGGGAGCTACGTTCTTCTTCTCCTTCATCATCTTTTCTATAATGTTGGATTGCAAACAACTTCAAGGTCCATACCGCCACCTACTGCACATGAGTGGGAAGCAGCATTAACTCACATCCATTAAATTCTGTTTTTTTTATGCATCTTGAAGATAAATATGTAGTGCTTTCGGTAGCTATGTTTGCATCAATAGTTACATTCATATTTCCAACAAATGTGCCAACAAATGTGCTAATTTGTAGTTGTGCTTAGTCAATGGCCTTGTAATTTCTTAATTTGTAGTTAATATTTGTTTTCCTAATTTGTAGTCATGCTTGGTCAATGTCGTGTTTTTGAATATGTTCCGTTTTTTGATTTGTAGTTGTGTTTAGTGATTTGTTGATGCTGTTTGCACTTCAGGGTCACTGCAGTTTCGGCTCTGCATGAACCCCATGTGTCCAAAAACTAATTATTTTGGTCATTCAGAAAATTAAGTTAATGTGAGGCAATATTACAACAATCAAGTAGTCCTGATTGATATCTCTTGGTGTGACTGGACTACAGTCACACCATGACTGTAGTCATGGTGTGACTGTAGTCATGGTGTGACTACAGAATTATTAATGTGGTTATTGTAGCTTTGTCCATTTTTAGGCCTCAAAAGGTTGTTATTTTCTAATTAAAAACCAGATCATTAGCAGAAAAATAACTAACACTTCTCCAGTCTTTTCTCAAACCTTGTGTTATAAAGCAATCTATCAGCTATACTTAATTTAATCTCTTTCCACATATGGGAAGGGTCAGTGTTTGACATCCTAGCTGGGATTTGCTTACAATAGCCGCTTCTGCATTGTCAAGTCGCACTCTAAGAGCTGGCTAATGCCTAGTTTGGCTCTCACCAGGTTGTGTGTGTCTCCGTCGCAGTCTGCTCCTCAATGTTAAAGAGTGTGAATATGGGCAGGAACGCAAAAAAGCAGGCTGTGAGCGCGCATGAGCTGTGGTCAACTCTCCAACGATGGTGCTTGCAACAATCAACAGTGGAGAAGCTTTGAGGTTCTGCTTTTGATGAACACAAACAAAACCCAGATATTACATTTTGTCTTAAAAACAAACAAAAAAAAAATCTGGGTGGAACGGACTTTGGGGGAACCAGTTAAGACCATGCCTGTGGAAAATCGGCAAAGGGGTTTACATGGTTGCTTACTATAGTATTTGTCTTTATCCAAGTTCACAGAAATTTGAGACATGTTTTTGCATCTAATTTTTCTGTGTATTTGGAGTTTTTAGGCTTTAAAATCCATACGACATCACTTTTGAGCTTAGTCAACCTAATTTAATCCTTGACCAAAAATTCACTCATTCTAAATTTGAGACTGTTGTTGGAAATTTCACTCTGCTTTTGAACATTTTGCACCAACCATGCATCACTTTGTACCCAAAAGGGAGATGTTTCACAATCGTTCTGGCTATAATTTTTAAATCTATTTATAGCTTCCTTGTTTCAATACACAAAACCCATCAACCGGATGTCATTTAGTTATTCTGGCTTTATTAGAGGCAAGAATCACTCAAGTATCACAGGACTGGAATACCTTAAATGAGGATCAGATACATAATAACAGAAAAAAGGGTTAAATCTTCAATGAAATAAGAAGAGGTATAAAATGGCGTCTAACATAAAACGAGGCCAAGCAACAGACTAACCCAGAGTTTCTGAGGACCAGAAAGAAATAACAGTAAATTTGTTTTTTTGGATTGCCTTCATATATAACAAAACCTTCCCATCACACTCTTTTCTCCAGATGTCTATGCAACAAGGTAATTGTGTAGCATGTGATTCCGAATTAATATATTGTAATAATAATCAGAGACATAACAAAAAAGCAAGGAGTACCCTAGCTAAGAAACAAAAGATTTATAATGCCTGACAACAAGCCGAAAGAAGAAATCCAAACTTGAACAACATTTGGATTCAGCAAGTTAAATCTAAACAGCAAGAGTGCATCATTGATCACAGCAGGACTTCCTCCCATGAATATTTAGCTAGTCCTCCTTCTGAAACTGAGGGAATGTCATTCTGAAATCTGAGCTTTCAGAACCTCCTTCCTTTATGAGGTAGCAATAAGGATGAAAAAGTGGGGCACAGGAGCTGTGAAATGTGTCTTTGTTAAGAATAAAAGCTTACCTGTTATTTCCCCAGAATAAAGCCTTCTGGCATATCCAGGGAACACTGCAGTTCAGCAAAGTTTAGTACAGTTGACTGAAAAGGTGCAGATTGAAAGTCATGGCTTGTTCTTCCTACCCTCCTTTTGTGTCAAAAACAACTCAAATATAAAGAAAAAATTTAATTTAAAAAAAATGCTCACTACAGATTCACCCATTCATTTTATCTTTGTTAGTTTTGATTTATTAAACTTTTTTTATTCTTAAGGTCTCACTGACTTTCCTGAATACGAGGACACTAATAGTGTAATGTTTTGTATATTAGTTGAATAATTTTTTTAAAATTCAAATAAAAAAAACAACAACTTTAAATTCCTAAATAGTATATTAATTTATTCTTCAGGTTTATCATTTTCGCTGGTTAATAATTGTAATGGCTCTCTCTTGTAACAGGTGAACAGGTACTGTTAGTTTTGCGTGTGGTTCCCCAAATCCCCCAACAGAACTAAAAGGGAACATTACAGCACAGAAACCTGACATCTGGGTCAGAGCGTTAAAATACTCTGTTCACTTTGAGCTTGTTTCACAGAATCTCATTCTAGCTGAAGGGTTAGGCTTATTGATAAACCCTAACCACCACTTTTCAAACAGATTCATAACACAATTATAAGTCATTTTAAACTGTAAGAAATACAAACGTTTTTTGTTTTTTTTTGGTCACTAGAACCCAAAAACTGTTAATTTAAGTTATCAAGTGGAATCCAGCTATTATTTGCACACACAATTTATATTGTCATAGTCTGAGAACTATGAAAGAGGACGAGCTCCTCTTTCATAAAATGGATCAATGAAACACTTCAGTAATAGACCTGGAAAAACTAACAGAAAGACCCACATACGTATAGGAATCCAATTATTGCAATAATTGTGGGAATAATTGTGTAAGCTTATAAAACTAGTAACACTCTGTTTATATTCCTGTTTTTATTAACTTTTCCTGTTTGATGATATGTAACACAAAAGTAAGAAGTAAGAATTAAAACTTAGGGAAAGATAAACTGGCCTGAAGTCGGTGTTGTGTTTATCGTTTCCCTCTCCCCGCATACAATGATTAATGGTGGAGCAGAGCAAAATGTAGAAATCCCCGTCCTACTTTCAGTGAATTATATACATCTTAGTTACTGGCAGAAGCATCCTACTGAATCCGAGAGCGGAGGTCAGTCATTTCTTTATTTAATCTCAACAGCACTCCCCCTTCCCAGATGTTTTAAGTTCTGAAAGTAAGCAGATGGCTTTCATGGTGCCAGAGGCATTTGAAAATTCATGACAATTGTACAGATCTTATGGTCTATGACAAGAATTTCATTTTTTCTTTCCTCCACGGAGTGTACATTTTTAAAACAGTGCACACTTCACACAAAAGACACATTCAAAAAAATCGGAATATATTTTCATAGATATACGTACATTAGATCTTCTTAAGTGATATTTGTACTCCCATTCCCAGTAAGTGCTCTCTCAGAATCATTTAGCTGGTTATTAAAGTGTAATGCTGTCACGCTCAGACATGTCATCCTTTTCGAACCCTAACTTTTTTTAGTCATACATTGGATAAAAGAGGAGGAGGAGGAACATTTTGATCCTCTTTAAGGGCTTCCTGGAAGACTTGAGAAATCCTTCAACCCTCTCCTAAAAGTAATCTACCGATGAATCATACGCATTCTAACAAATAGTAATATAAATCCAGCAAAGAGTGCCAGTTTAGGTGAAAGATAAGACAGCAGATTGAACAGAAACCCAATGTTTAGTGGAGGTGCTAAAGCAATTATTCTGAAGGCACATATGGAAAATCATCGGTGAACACAACCACGGCACCCACAGGAATGTGCCGTCATCTTAAACTTGCTGAGCAAACACACTTTTTACAGCAGCACCGTCCATCAAATCCACTGGGCTTCACACAATCTCACCTAGCAGGTGCCATTAAACACATCTGAAGAGGCAGGAAGGTGCTTTCCATTGGGACGAACCGTACATAAGCCGTTCAGTTCCTATCCGTAGGGCTTTCAGCTGTGACTTCTTCCCATATGGCAGCAAAACCACCACTGGCCCTGTCGCGCTTTGGATTGAAACATTCAAATTAAACTTCAGCTGTTCAGGCGTATAATGCACAAGTGCAACTGATACATTTCTATAAACATTTTTAAAAAAAAGTTTCCTGCATTGAGGAAGCACTAAAACAGACTCGCTCCATCTGATCTGCTTTTCTTTTTTTTTTTTTTTTTTGTGGGAACCCTTAAATATTCTCACACATGGTTGTATGTGATAAAAATGTCATAATACCACCCACCGAGGACACACAAAGTGACAGGACCAAGCAAAGGCAGAGCTGGGATCAAAGGGAAATCTTACACCTCCTCTATAATCCAGCTGACTAACAGAACTGGTTTTTAGCATCAGCTCAGGTTCACGTGGCCATGAGTCAGGCTCGTATTTTCAGACTGGAGAAAACACATGAGAAACTAAAGACAAAATAATTTCTGTACATCTAAAGCCAGCATATCTTTGAAACGGAAATGGCATTTTCCCTGCATTGTACATCTGATTAAAAAGGACTTTAAACTATAGTTATGATATGGTGGAAAATGTTGGCAGTTTTTGAAATCTCAGCGTTTACTGATGCTGGTAGCCAGTCTAAGCGTACATAATACACAGCACTCGAATTTCATGTAATTTTTGCTGAAAAGCATTTAGTCTTCAGTGTTTTGGGACATTTTAATAGACACAGGTAAATTGAAGTTAAATAATTAAGGTAAATACCCAAGCTCCGCATGGATCATTCTTTCCTATTTACATGGAAACAATTTTTCAATTTGTAATTCACACCGTTTCTTAGTTAGAGGTGCCACTCGAGGCTGAGACTTTCAATATCCTTTGATATTTGGGTCTGCCTTTGAGAAATCTTTCTTGGCAAATTGAAGTCTGTAATTAGGACACACAGAGGGGCTTTGCAGAATGCATTTCTTTTTCTCGACTCCGAGATTTGGTTCTTTTGCTCAAACCTGGCAGGAAAAGCTAACAAACTTGAGAAAAAGGGAGCAAATAGAATCGAGATGTTAAACCTGTGACAGATCTGGCAGGATTGCCAGATCCTCTCAATACATATACACATATCCTCAATCCAGTTGATATTTTAACCCAGAAAAAAAAGAAAAATAAAAAAAATACAATTCAAAGTTTTAGACTTATTTCTATAACTAAATCTCATCGTTCTCAGTTTTTTTTGCTTTTTTTTTATGACGGTCAACTTATTCAGTAGGAAAAAAAAGCTGAAATATGAAATCATCTATTCTATATCCAAAGTCTCGTCACAAAGATCTAAGTTTTAACAAGCTTTACATTGTTTTTTTTTTTTGGCTTATTTTTTAATCGTTTCAAATTGATTTGATTTGGCTGCAGGTGTACAAACCGTACACTGTTTTTTACTAAACAAAAATATTGGCTCTGTGAGTCAGAGTTAAACTGGTTTCACCCAACAAAGTGAGGTGTAATGCAGAGTCCCGTGTTTAACCGAGTAAAGCCTATAAAGGGTAATGTAAGTAAATCCAATGCCAATTAATCACAAGCAGTCTAGACTAAAAAATTGATTGTTTCGAAGGAATGATTAATTCTCAAATATGGGTCTTGTCAACAGCAGGCCTTGAATTATGATGGTGATGTGGCTAATGAGCAGAGGGCAGTGGCAAAACACGAACAATTTGCCAGCCCGGATCAAATTTAGTTACCTTAGGAACCTTGTCCTTGGGCTCATTACAACATCAGCAAAATCTGTGGCATTATTGATCGCAGAAGGGAAATTATGTTTTGTGTCAGACCAGGTTAGGGGATACGGATGGATTCAGGAAAACAGCAAGTAACTATATCAAATATCAGCCTAAGATTGGTGTTGGTAGGAACAGAAAAAGGCCTACATCAGCCATTAGCGGTAGGAGACTCCTCAAAAGTTAATACACTGCTTTATTCTGTGGGATTATAAATTGGTCTGCCTTTCTGTCATCAAATGTAAAACTCATATTTTCTGTCCCATAATGCAACTCAGCACTACTGCACAGTCTTTTGTTTAGCATCCTCGACACAAATGGCTCATGAGGGGAAAGGAAAAGGAATGCTGCATGCTCCGTTATGAACTTCACTGTACAATGTGGCGAAAACACATATGGCCTCTTACATATCTTCTATTTTTTGCTTGTTTTTTGTCACATTTAATTGTTTAAACTAATAAAAAAAACTTATGATAAGACATAAACAGCCTGAGTAAACAACAAAACATGCATTTTTCAAATAATTATTTTATTTTAGAAAGGATGAAAAAACAACCCAAATGAAACCCATGCAAAAACATAAATGCTCCAAAACAAAAAGGTCATTGTGCCCCCTCCACAACAATTCATGCCACTGTTTGCCACAAGTGGCAATGAATTTTTGGCACAATATCCAGGATTTTCCCAACCGATATTCATCAGTCTAACAAATGACAATGGGCAATATAGTCAAGAAGGTGACATTTGAACTTATTTTTTGGGGGGAATCCAGGGGTCAAACAATGTAAACATGAATGGATTGACTTGCCATTCATCCATCCATCCATTTTCTATACACCCTTGTTGGCGTTGGGAGGGTTGCTGGTGCCTATCTCCAGCTACTTGCCATTCACGCAAGTCCAAAAACAGAAATTAGTTGCCAAAAATAAAAACAAAAACAATGTTGCCTGCAGTTTATCAGAGATAAACTGCAGGCTTTGGTTTTCCGCTTGCACAAGTTTCAAAGGACTCAAACCATCTGGCTGATTATGCTACTCTATCATCAGGTGCTGCAAATCCAACAAGCTATGGAAAAAGTTTTGACCAGCATAAATACAAAACACGGCTAAATAGATAGCCTCAGATGGAAACAGTGCACCTTGGTTGTAAATGTCTCTCAAAGTTAAATGCATAAAAACATTTCCAATGGATATCACAAATGGCAGAAAAATATACACAGCGGTCTGCGAGACGCAAATCTTCAGGAGGAGACGAAGTTGGTTGGCTGAACCGCATATTTCTACAGCAGGCCGACTCACTTGACCGCGGAGTCTGCTTATGCTAATCTAATTCCACATAGTTTTTGGATGCTTCCATTGTGCATTTATTTTTGAATGCAGCCAATTACTCAAAAAGACAAACCGTGGCTGATTTTTTTTCTTTCAAACGGAGACTATACAATAGTGTCATGGTGTAATAGTAAACTTTTGATTGCCATTTAATAGAAAATTTGTTTTCAATTCAGGTTTTTATACAAAAAAAGCTAACTAGGTTTTTTCATAAGATAAAAGAGGTCTAATTTCAAATTTTATTGAATGAATGGTTAATTATTTAAATCAAATAAGTAATAAAGGAACCTAACTGATTTTATTTTATTCATGAATAATTTTCTTTAACTTGGACTTATTACCAGTTACAAATATACAGGTACATTAATAGTGTTATCCCTTTATCCATACTTGCTTTCACTGTCATAACTGTTTAATCCAAACTGGCAGAATAAGTAGATATTGGACAACTAGTCCAATATCTACCATTATTCTCATTCTCTTTTTCCCCACAATGCATCGTCTGCTGCTGCTCTAATCTTTTACCTCTTTGTACATTTCTCACTTTTTTTCGCTCCACATTTCACACTGTCTTGAAACCTTAGCAACATAGAGGGTTTGGTTGTTAAAATGTCAAGATAGACATAAAAAAAATAATTGGGAGTATGAGTATGGGGGTAAAAATAAGTAGAGGAATTAGAAGAAAGGATAGAGAAATGTAGAATAGGAGTAATGCTCACTTTCCGAAATGTCTATATAGTCGTGTGTTCAGAAAAGGAAGAGAAAGATTGAGTGCAAACATTTTTGCAGGATTTGGTACAATGCTTTCTTTTCTCTCCGCCTGAAGCAGAGTGATACATCCAGTCATCTGCTTTCTAAACGTCCCAGAAAGGCTGGTGCCTAAGTCCAGTTATCAATAGTCAAAACATGGTCAACCACATCAACCACAAAGTAACCATGCATACAAACAAAACCCCCTCAGGACAGTTTAGTTTGACCACAGGATTCCTACCAATTTCCCGTTCAAAAATTCACCACTATCCCACACCCAAATTTTTACGTTTAACCACCATTACGGACATTTAAGTACAACACATTTTGAAAATGATTGACTATCTTTCTATTTCAAAAAGGGGTAGAAGCAACAGTGACATAAAAAAAGTGTTGAGAGTTTTGAAGCAAAGCTCAACTAAGATTGAAGGTGAGGATGATCTCAACATTGGCAGTGAGCCACAATCATCAGATTTAACTGGAAGAATAGCTGGAGTAACATCATACAAACATGGAAAAAGACAACATTTAAAATATACAGGCCTCTGGCTGGGATTTGTACCCTGCCTGCACCTCTGCTGTTATTCCTTAACTCTATTACCTGTTCCACTATGCTGCCAGGATTGTTCAAAGGTTGATTATTTTGTGTGGTTTGTCAAGTTACTTGAAAATTAATAATAATAATAATAATAATAATAATAATAATAATAATAATAATAATAATAGTGTTAAGAAATGTGAAATTTAGTGAAAAAGGCCACAGACTATTACTTGATAATGCCAAGTAGTTGCTCAAGAACACTAATTAATTCAGATTACAAATTGAAGACTGATTCTAAAGTAAATCTGTGCAGCCACCCATCTGTACTCAGCATATTATAGTAAGAACTGCAGAGCCCAGTGTTACTTCGAAAAATCCTCAAGCTGTAAACTGCTAAATGAGATATTTCTTCTTTGTTGAAACACAACCTTGAGAACTATCTTTTTTCTATTTTTTTTTTTTGTCTTTCTTCATTTTATGTTTTGTTAGGATGCTTGTGAGACCTTTTCTGCTTTCTAAATGCTTGACTGACTCAAGAAATAATCTGGCTGGAGTCATTGTTGGACTTCCTCAAAAAGCCAAAAAGCATATTTAAAGTCTCGGATGCACATGCATATAGAAACATTAACAAACGACGTTCAGTTCTTACCAACTAAAGAGTTTTATGCGCACAAACCACACATAGATCTGTTTGAATGGTTTCAAACTGTTATCAATTTGTGTAATTTGTTAAAATAGCTCCTAAGTCAAACCTTGGTTCTTTTAAACCTCCTGGAATTTAACAGAATTGTGCAGTTTTATTGTAGAAAAATCAGATATTTTGCAGAAAAGATAACCTTAACTGATTTGACTACACATATTTTATGAAACACTTCAGTTCTAATACCATTACTGAAAATGTATTTTAAATAAGCCTTTTATGATGTCAAAAAGTCAATAAAAGTTGCATGCAGTCAAAAATAGCACTTGCTTAATAACAAATAAACGGCTACAAGTCACAGCTTCTGATGCCTTCACCGTTTTACTTGTTCTCAGTAAGAAGGTACTTTGTATCCATGACAAGGTAGATCATTTGGGATTAAATTTTCATGGTTTTTGGTGCACCACATCTTTAAAATTTCATGCCCGTGCTTTTGTGCACAATGAAGCAAATTCAAAGCGATTTCTACCCACTTTCAGACTTGTTTGTGCACAGGAAGTTTCAACAATGAAACCATCTTTAATATTCCATGTGACATGCTGTTTTTGAATCCAGAAGCATGGAGCTGTCAAACAAAGCTTGCAATCTCACTGAAGAAGGTCATTCGTTTGCAGTAATCAGTGAGGAGTGATGCAGTTTGGTATTTTTTGAAGTACTCCAGAATGTCTTTTTGCAGCTGCTCTCCAAGTGATGTACAATATGAACATGTTTTGTTGGTATTTCCAATGGCTGAGTCATCTTGTACAGTGGCTGCTCTTACACAAATATTGCCCTGAGCTAGCCTTGCTTGAACACCATCCATATCCATATTTTTGAGAAAACAATGAATTTTTCCCCAAATAATCTATTTATTATTTTTTTGCGTATCAAACCTGTTTCTAACATGTGTTTAATAGGTTTGGCCAGTCTACATTACAGTTTTTAACACGGTTCAGTCAAACAGGGATGTGAAAAAGTATTTGCTTCTCAGAGATTTTTGTTTCTTTTGGTTTTTATTTCATATCTAAATGTGTTCAATTAGATACATACATTAAGATAACCTCAGCAAATACAATCAGCTTCAAATTATGATTTCATCATCAACCCTCCCGTCACTTTAAATTCATTTGGTCAGTCACAAGACTGTTGGAATTTCAGTCAAATAACTTTAAAATACAGGAAGGGTGTGACTTTTTTTAAAAATTTAAACCCAATATCATTATACTAGTAAGCCAGCCTAATTTTAATAAAACACTATTTCCTAACAATTTTTGACAGAAAATAAATGCATTTCTTTCTGTTTGCCCCCCCAGGCAATTCAAAATGTTCCTCTCACACTGACCTTTGTTTTTGTATAGAAACATGTTTTTAACAAAACTTTCAAGCACCTGGCTGAATTTCTTGCGTGATCATCTGTGTCACTGCATCGGTTTGACTCAGTATCTCAGAACATAATTCTTGACATGTGAGCCTCAAGTGTGTGTGCGTGTGTGTTTGCGTGCACATTTCAGAGAGAATGGAACTAAGGTTGCTGCCGATATTGGTAATATGGCACTATGCCAATCTCATTAGCTTAGCATGCAGTGGGCAGTCTGCCCGGATAGGGACTGTGCATGCGTGCGCGCGTGAGTGTGTGCGGCGTCTGGGAGCATCAGTCCCTGTAAATGCTACCACTGTAGTTGATGGTTTCAATATCGGTATTAAAGAAAGGGAGAGCCAGTAAAGAGATACTTTGTAAGGGAGGAGAAGAATCTGAAGACATTGCCAGAAGCTTTACAAAAAAAAAGTGGATGAATGTGTAGTGATGTGCAAAACAAAAGGTTCAATTATAATTCCCATATTGTAACACTGGTCATTGGCGTTCCTGATACACATGAGTGCTTGTCACCAGAAAACTGTGTGCGTGTGTGTGTGTGTGTGTGTCTGGATTAGTAAAAGGTTGTGAATGTATAAGACAGAGAACACACGAGCTGGAGAGGATGGAAAGTGACTGACTGTGTAATTGGTGGTCTGACATTCACTGTCTGCATGCCAACAATATCCACAGAGCTGATATACAGAGGAAAGGAAAGAAAGGAGGTGTGATGCAATAGAAAGTGTGTGAGTGTGTGTGTTGGAGGCGGAGAGAATAAAGGATTAAGCTAAAAATGACTTAAATAAAAGAAAGAAAAACATTGATTTCTATTCATGGCTTCAGACCACTGAGTGAGTCGGTTGGTTTCACCAGTTACATCTCGCAAACAAAGAAGAATCATGACTCATGCTGTGTATATCAGCAGGAGGTGTTTGATTTTACTATCATCATGCCAAACAAAGTTGAGGCTATTTTCTTCAGTCTTTGTTTTTTTTTTTTTTTTTTTTTTTTTGTCCATTTGTGTTACTGCTGTTCTTTTTTGTACAAAATTTTAGAACTAATACGCCTTTTTGAAGAGGCAAGATTATGTGTTTTTCAGGCACATAGTGCAATTGTCTAGCTTTGTTACATTTTGTTACTGAAATACTGAACATATCAAAGATGGCTTAAAAAAAATTTGACTTGGCAATATGCCATCTTGGTCCTTACGACACTCCACCTTCAGCATGTCATCACAAGATTCCTCTATTAATGATTTGGCTTTTTTTTTTACTAGCGTTTCACTGAGAAGTAGTAGCTTGAATGATTAGCTCAACAGATGCATGCAGTTCCACCAAGTGTTTGCTAATTGCTGTGGTTGCTAGTCTAAAGGAACTAAGTGGTTGGAGCCATGGGAGACGGGGGCTCTGTGAGGTGGAAGCTCGGCTTGGAAACTGCAGCTCTGAGTAGTTGGTTGCTTTATGGAAATTATTGGCTCGTGTATGTTAGGCCGTTGCTATTTGATGCCAGTTGTTTTATCAGTTCATTTTCATGATGCCTTAACTATGTGTTTTAATCAATCGTTGCTTTTGAAGCTTAATTTAAAACATCTCCCTTGTGTAATTTCCTTTCTCTCAATTTTCTATGAACCTTCCTGTATTTTATGAAATTTCACTTTGTTGTCGCACTGAAACTCACTTTGCTCACATAGATAAATGTCTTGGGGAAAACATTAACTTACACAACCCATGCGTACTTACTCATTATCCCTCCTTTTGGTTAATATTACAACGCATTCATTAATCCATCCACTCATCCAAGGGACAGGTGCTCTCATTTAAATTTCTGGAAGCCAAGCCAAGGATTTGGACAGAGGCCGAACGCGGTGCGATGACCGTGATGGCGTGCAGGAGAAGGATGATGGGATAATTGATTGTTTAATTAACCACTTAACTTGATCAACTTAATTAAGCCACAAACCACACCTGTGGAAACACCTGCTTTGTGTGCATTCAGAATCCTGGCTCAGACAGACGTCTAATTCGAGGAAAGCAGCTGAAAGAGCATTCCAGGCTCTCCAGCTAATACCTTAGTGGGGTGAAATTTAATACGTCACATCAACTGAGTTAATCCATGTAATATGTAGTTATTTACAGTTAATATGTAGCAAACTCATAGGATTACACACAGAGAGAGGGTGAATAACCTGTGCAACTATCCAAACAGGGGTTGTGCAATCTTGGCAGAGCAAGTGCATCTTAGGAACTGATCAGGAAAAACAAACATTTTTACAAACGACGCGCATTAATTGGCCATTTCTAGCGCTTTATTTGATTCCTGAACGCCCGGCTGAAACCAGTGGCAGTTGAAACAATTAAAAACAACATTAAGATGCAATAAAACTCCCCATTAAAGCAAATGTGAACGAATTTCTTTCAAATAACACTCAGGCTCGAGTAAGCAGCCAGTAAGTGCCTCCAAGGAGAGTAATGCTGATGAAATCCTATAGAATAACATTTAGACTATTCCACACTAAAACGTCTAATTGATGCTACTATTAATTAAATATCTCCAAAGAAGCATTTAGATAATACCACGTTGATGCAGTATTCTGCAATTGATAAGGTGGCTATGCTGAAAGGAGAAGCAGAAGTGTTTGGGAAGAAATAATAAGTAAAGATTGATTTATAAAACATAACATGTGATTAAGAAAGGAAGTATTGTCAGGACATATGTGACAATTAGCCAACATTAGAGTGAACATACTTAACTGTGTGAGAATCTAAGGACCGAAATGTCCTTTTTATATTATTAGCTGTTCATATGAAAACCTTCAAAAGTGAAGCTTTATCTCCTAATTTTGTCTGAATGCCACATTTCCTGTGGCTGAAGTGTTAGGAAACTGTTGCTAATTCCCAGATCCAACAGCTTATGGAGGAACATAGGCATTTATTTTGGGCTGTGAACTGTGGAGCTAAATATCTCTCCAGCACTTTAGCTGCTAGGCGCTTAACTGTGTTCACAGCTAGGCGCTAACTATGCCTGTTTGCTCTTTGGCACAGCAAATGGTGAACGTATTTGTTCAAAATAGCAGCCTGTTCCAGTCCCACATTTTTATGACCGTTCACACGAGCGCTTGGGACAAAAAAAAAAAGAAACGGCTAAAATCAGTTACATTGTTTTTGTCTTCAGTAGTGAAAAAAAATAAATATTGCATTCATGTCTGGATCATGTCAGATGGCAGCGGTAGCAGCATGTAAGAGTATAAACGATTTTGTGCTACTGCTTATTTAATGATGGAAGTCAGATGATACAAATTTTTCTACATTTTGTAAATGCAGGTTTTTTGCACAGGTAAAAAAAATGTTTTTTTAAATCCCTGCTGTCTCTTTTGGTATATTTTGCTTTGTGGGCTTTGTTTATAGGCATTTGAAGGGGCTCACTTTCAGCCAAACAATGTTTAGTGTCATGGTTCAAGTCCAGTGAGCAGGATGTTGGTACTGATAACAGATTTGTAGTTCATTTTTTTATCTGGTGAGAAGATTTGGCCTGTTTTTTCCTCAGCCATTATGATCACTACCATAGGATATTTAAACTCCGTTTGTGGAATAACTGAAACACAACATAATAAATAAGCCTGTATCCATCCAAAAATCTTCCATTAGTCCAATAGGAGTAACAGGTCCAGAAGGAACCCAGACGTCCTTCTCCTGAGGACCCTTCGCTGTTCCTAGGCCAGAAGGCAAACCTACTTCTTACAGTATGCTCTGGGCCTGTCCTGGAATCTCCTTCCATTGGTGTATGTCCAGAAAACTTCCTTGGGCAGATTCCCGGGATAAATCCTGGTCACATGCCTGAACCACCAGAGCAGTGACTCCAGTCTGAGCTACCCCAGGATTGTCAAGTCTCACTAACTGGTTATTGTCAGGTTCGGTTCTATCCCAGTTGTTAGCCTCTCCTTTACAGTCTGTTCCTCACTATTGTGTGTGGGGGTGACTGTGGGTGGCTCAAGATAAACAAGCTAATCTGTTTCAGAGAAAGACTGACCCCATCTGGAAGAAGGTGGAGCGGTCCACCCTTTTCTGGTTAAGAAACTATGGCCTAAGAGAAACTGACTTTCACATTCCCTCGTCTTAAATTGCTCAAGAGAATTATGTTGAGTTTGTCATATACT
The DNA here is from genome assembly GCF_904066995.2 of Poecilia reticulata. NCBI lineage: Eukaryota > Metazoa > Chordata > Actinopteri > Cyprinodontiformes > Poeciliidae > Poecilia > Poecilia reticulata. The sequence goes on from NC_088840.1 coordinate 16,209,854, forward strand.
GCAGTTCTTAAATTAACTCAAACTATAATAATTAACATTTTTAGCAGAGCCTTTAATATCTATACCAGAAAGTTTTAGTTTAATAATCTTTTTTCTTTGTCCTTTCAGACATACTTGCAGTAACAAATGTGAATTTCCAAATAAAGAAAGGGCCGATCTTTCTTTAGCCCCAAACATCCTTCCACATGATTACTGCCTGTAGCAGCACAAGGTGCTAGACATGAAAACCTTCTCAATTGACTGGAAGGAGGATACGGTTCCTCTGGAGGGCTTGGGGAGAAAATACATTTTACATGGATGCACACAGAGACACACACAATCAGAAAACAAGCATGCTGAAACACTTAACACTTGGACATAACCAAAACTGCTCCTCTTTGAACACTGTGCCTGTCAGAGATGGCTCGGGTGATAGCAGAGGGTGCTACGGTTATGATAAAAGTGCCAAAGAGAGAGGAGGAGAAGAAAGAGAAGAAGAAGAAGATGGAGCAGCAAAGTGTCAGATAAAGAAAAAAAGAACTTACTTCTCTGAAGGGAAAAGAAATCAACGTTTCGGTCTAATATTTTTGGGACGTTGCGTCTTCCCTTTTGTGACCTCAATTTCACAGCAACTTTTAAAGCATTACTTATCCCAGGAAGGTTTTGCTCAACAAGCACTCTTTCACATGGTGAAGTCTTTTTCTTCATCTTAATACTGCCAAATATATTCAGACCTGAGGGCTGCCCAGCGCAGCCACAGTTTTCTACCTTTCACACTTTCAATGAAGCATTCGGTGGTTGTGCTTACGGGCAAATGGAAGTGAGTGGGTTCAGACACTGGAGGGTGTCTCAGCAAACATTTTCCACATAAAGATTTTTACCACCTGTTCTTGAAAATTCACAAGCATTTTCTCACCGTGATCCACGGACTCGCCATTCCTACTCACACAGATACGCACCTTTCAAACCCTTGAGTATTGGTCATGGACAATCCATTTAGCCACTGTTCTATTCTGTGAATGAATTATACTTAAAGGCATTAATAAGCGACACAATTTACATTTAAGGTGATCTGACTGCCCAGAGGCTACATGATGCTTCAGAAGTGCAACCATATTTGTAGACCCGACTTGTTTAACAGTCTCTTTCATTCTTAATGAAACGGCAACACACATGCAAACTCCACCCAAGGGCTTTTATCCCTTCCACAACAATTTATCTTGATTCAGCATTAGCAATTAGACAAAGCACAATATCTCTGTCTGATTTCAGCACGCAGGATCTAACAGATGTAATCTGACAAAGACAAAGTCAACTCTATTAGGGTGTACAGTTTTTTCACTCTAAAAATTGGAATGTGTGTTGAAACGCTGATAAACAATCACATTTTCCCTTGAAGGCATCTATCTGAACTTCTGAACTGTTGTGAGTGTGCAGGTGTACCTGCTTTTTTTTTTAATGATCCCACTGTGAATTGTTCGATACCGTATCCGAAGGAAATCGGCTTTTCTTAATACAAAAGGTTAGAGAGAAGAAATAGCTTCCCATGCTGTTCACAGATGCCCATAATGTAGGAGAGCAAGATAAAGTAGTGCGTATTTCTAAAGAGAAAACGAAGACATGCATAGTTTTAAAAATTACAAATAAAAGTCTATTATAAGTATGTCAAATATTTAGGGTGCTGCATGGTGCAGGAGTAGAAGCAGTCAATGGTTTGTTTCCCAACCTTCTAACTCTTCTTTCTCTACCCCGTCAAAGTTCACTAATGCCAGAACATCGTAAAAGTGTTGCATGTTTGTTTTAACCCACTATATTCTGATAGCCAAAATAAATTGTTGTGTTTAGAAGTCCTCCAATTGTTAAACAGAGTCTATAATAGTGGCCATGTCTATAATAGTGTCTCGGTAAAGTAGCGTTGTAGTTTAAAGCAGAGCTGAGTTCTAAAATAATGCTTCATCATTTTCGTTTTCAAATGATTATGTACTTGAGGAGCCCACTTAGTCGAGGAGCTGCAGGAATTCACAAATCAGGCAGAACAATCCGTTAAGCTGAACATCTTCTGAACATGCCATTGTATTTTCGGGAGGGACAGAGGGAGCTACAATCGCAGAACAGAGCCTGCTAAAAACTGCAAAAGACTTGAGACTGGGGGTAGACGCTGACCTTCCTGGAGGTCAACAATTTATGTGTACACACAGCTTAACATTAAAATGGTTATTGTCAAAACATATCTATTTGTTACAATGATCCAATTAAACTGAGCATGTTTCTACCAAGCAATCAATTGCTTGAACTATTTTGCAATGACAATTTCTTGCATGGAAATTAAAGCTTCAATACTTGAAGCTTTAATTGCACCATAAGATAGTTATAAAAAAATCTCGACTTTGTGGTGCGTAATATAAATACAAGCACACTTTTTCTGATTTTTATTTGTAATAAGCATTTTCCTCCCCGGGATGTCTGGGCTCTCCCACAGAGAGAAGCTTGGCCAGACTTGAGAGTGGAGCCACTGCCTTCCACGTCAAGAGGAGCAAGCTGAGGAGGCTGAGGCATCTTGGTTAGGATGCCTAATAGACGCCTCCCTGGTGAGGTGTTCTGAGCACATCTCACCAGGCGGAGAGCCAGAGGAAGACCCAGGACACGCTGGAGGGACTGTGTTTCTTGGCTGGCCTGGGAACGTCTTAGGATTCCCTCAGAGGAGCTGCGCCAAGTGGCTGGGGAGAGGGAAGTCTGGGTCTGAGGGGCTGCTGCCGCCACGACCCGGACAAGTGGAAGAAAATGGACGGACGGGTGGAAATATTTTCACACTTACTTTCACGAGTGCGAACTACTTTGTGTGTCAGTCAAACACAATGGTGTGTTTAGATGCAATAGATAAAATGTTAAAATAAATAAATTATGGAGCTCAAGTAATTTTGTAAATACTCCACCCCCAGCGACTGACGTAAAAGGACCACATATGTTAAACACACAAAGTGTACACGCACGTCTTTGCCGTTTCTCCATGTCATGTCGGCTTTACAAACAAATACAGAGACGTGTATGATAAAACGTACACTCGTATAAAAGACAACACACACACACACACACACAGACCACGTCTTCACCCTGCAGCGCCATCCCTAACAAGTCAAAACAATGTGGCAGAGCTGACAGCTTGCATTAGACCACTAGGCCTTTAAAAGACCAAGAGTCTGTGCATTTTTCCAACATGTGTGTACGAGTGTGTGTGCGTTTGCACTTAAGTGTTTGCTGTGAGTCACCCTTACAGATAAATGTCAGGGGTTAGTGTAAAGTCAATGTCTTAAGAGTAGCCAAAAGCTTACAGCTCTTCTCAGCAATGATTTCACAGTTCCTAGGTTACACCCAGAAACAGTTAGTCGCTGAGATACGCATCTTAAAAAAATCCTCAGGAAGATGAACATTGGTAATTTATGCCATTATTTGCAGAAGTGGGGTATTAACTTTCAAAAGGGGCATTGGGAGTAGCTAAAATTGTTATTTAGAGACAATTGACATATCTTCTGAACTCTAAATGTGATATCTTTTTATTTGATTGCTTACAACAGTTGTCACTGCAAATGAACAATAAAAGTAAACGTGCCATGCTTAACCTTGCATATTTAATTGAGCATTCGGGGCCAGGATGGGACATTTTCATGGCCGTATGGGGCCTGCAGGCCATAACATGGTTAGGTTGCATGTAGACCATTATTATGGTTAATTAATGGGTTTGTTGTGGGCGAGGGGTCATTTTGTTCACAAAAGAAATTAAATTAAAAGCCTCAAAGGAAAACGGAACACATTTTCCCTAAAATTATAATGCAGATAAAGTCCTGTTTGCTGGCCAGACTTCTTTAAAACTGCAGGTGAATATTTTACTTTAAAAATCAGCAAAATGTCATGCAACAGAAAATAACTGGAATTTGATTTCAGAAACTTTAAAGACAGTTTGTTTTTGTTATTTTTAGAAAAATGTACTCCACTTTCTAGCAACTGACCTTATTCATCATTAAACCCATAATCAGTCCACAGAGCACTGCTGTGATAAATATTTGGCCTTAACGGGATGATTTTACTATATAAAGAAAGCGGGGCTATTTCGGATAATTTCACTTGCAGCTCTGCTCGTTTCCCTTTATTGTAATCATCATTATCATTAGCAAAGGCAGCAGAACCAGCATCCCACTGATGCTGCGGAACAATTTTTGTAAACACAAATTTGCCAGATAAAGATGCAGAATGATATTTAAGGTATTTATAGCTCCTTTTTATTTTTAACCAAACATCAGCAAGCAGCCAAAATAGGGTAATATTTAACAGAATTGGAGCAAAGTAGGATGATAGATGATCGGATTTTTATGTGGAACACTTAATAATTGACGTGCATAGAATATGCAAAAGGCTGCAAAGACTGGAGTTGCAATCTGAGCAACATTTGTGAACACTGCGTGTATTTAAAAAAAAACTGATGAAATTCATGGGTTTGGGTCAAAAACAATGCAACGAACTGTGTCTCTTTGGCAATGTCAGTTGATTGGAGAAAGACTTCATGTTGTACAGAGATGATTTTTAAAAATTTTTTTTGCATTTAACCGAGTAGTTGATCTTTAAACATTTGATTGTTGTTTTTCTCAGTAATCACTGTGTTGATGGCTGACGGTGGTTTGTGCCTGGCCTCTCTCCTGGCCTGAGCACAGAACTGCAATCGAGGAGAAACGCACCAGAACTCGTTCCAATCACCCTCAACTCTCCTCTAAAGCTGGGCTATAACCACAAACCAACATCACCCACTCCAGAAAGTTATCACCCTCTCGTACGGTTGTTGCTCTTATTGCAGCTTTATGCAGCTCTACAGACCTGTAGATAAATTGGTCCAGCCCTAAGTGGTGGTGAGGACAGAGTGGAAGAAATTGCTTGTAAATAGGTGTACTTTTCAACTTTTTTTTGATAGTTGGTTGGAGGCTGGCTGGATTAACAGTTTGGTTGGCTGGTGGTTTGCTTGATTGGTTGCTTGGGATTTCTGAGACAAATAGAATGCAGCCTAGTGCTGATCAAACATCAGTTGGTATCTGCCCATGTGGCGCATATGCAACAGAAACAATGAGTTTTAATTTTAACTGTCAAACAAATACATTTTCTACTCCCTGGATATCATTTGAAAATTTTAGTAAAAGGAAATCCAAAACGGTTTTACATATTTAAACAAGTTCTTTTTTTCTTTTAAAGTAAAATAGTTGCTATCCCTACTAGTTCTACATTATAATAAGTTACAATAGTAAAAGTAACAAATAATTGTAACTAATTACATTTTAAAAGGAACTTGTCCAATACTGCCCATTAGATTAAAAAAAAATAAAAAAAAACATTTTTGATTAGTATTATTGCTCGTCATTCAGTGTCAAAGAAACTTGGTAAAAAGAGCTGAACTAAATTCCCATTTTATATTTGCTTTTTTTTTGTCTTGGCTGTTATCTGTGGTTTGTGTTGCTCTGTGGAGCCTCAGTTAGCACTCTGCTACAAGTTTTACATAGACAATCACGGCACTCACGTTCTTTGATGTTTCACTTGAAGAAAACGACTGACAGATGAGTATGTAGATCAAAAGCTTCCATTTGGGATAAAAGTTTAACTCTGCTGAGGATAAAATAACCTAAAAGAAACACTATCAGTGGCGCACGCTTACACTGTGAACTATACTGTGCTGTGAGCTGCATGCAGATCAGGAACAAGTGGGAAAGCATGATGCTTGTTCACGCATCGGAACACACATGTCGTAGATAAAAATATTGCATTTCAGATAAAAAATGTGGGGAAAACATTACAATTACTTTTTCTTCTGGTCAACTGTCTCTTCAATACTTTCTATTGTATTTTAATGTCATTTCTGTCTGTGGAAACATTCTTTGAGAAATTGCTCTTAACGTCCTGGTGAAACATTGAACATTTTCACAGTTATATATTTACTCCTTGTCCTGTTACGCATCAGCTTTAGATACATCTGATAGACATGTAGTCAATTTTACTCTGGTATGCACAGGAAGTTCTGAGTGGCTATCAAATAAAAATAGGCCTAGAACGTCATTTAGATCTTAATTATCCAATTATCGGTACTTTGTCAACATGGTTGGATGCTAGACATAGAAATCAATGCCTAATTTTGACTAATCTCAAATTAGTCATTTGTTTTTCCAAAATGTATTGTTGCCGTCTTGACTTCAAACCTGGGTCATGACTTAGCATCCAAACAAAGCTCAAGCTTTATTAGCACAATATTTGTAAAGTTTTTGACAGCTAAAATAACTTGCATGCATTGTAAATCATTGAAACTAAAGCAAAAACATGTTTCTTGTCATAAAGCTAATAAACTTGGGAAGCCTCTTTTTAATCACAGACAGGAAAGCTAATTAACCTTGATGAGAACATGAGACAAGGAAATTGCAGCCAAATCCTAGCAGAAAATCTGCCAGAGGCTGCAAAAGCTTCAACTGGTCCTTCAACCAAGACAGAGACACTAACCGTCCAGGTCAAACTGCAGTGGACCAATTTACATGAAAGTACGTTCATCTGCAAAAGTCATTTGTTAAAAGCATTTTGTGTTGTGCTTAAAATACACGGAAATTTGTGGTCGTACTATAACAAAATGTGAAAAAGTTTAGGATTAAATAGTTTTGCAGGGCTCTGTATATTTGAACATGGTTTGTTTTTTTCTTGAAGTTATCACCTGGGATACAACTAGCATTGTCTATCAGTACATTAGAAACTTACGTTCTTGTTGGACATAGTATTTTTTGGAAACTTGCTGACATTTTTAGACTTCTTGACATTGAAACAAAAAAAAACAAAACACTGTTCTTGTCCTCAATCAACAGGACAAAATACACTCAATTGTCGTCTCTTGGAGCTCATGCCTTTCTCTTCGTTTTGGTTCCTTCTTTCTCTTCAACAGTAATGTGGTATTTGTATTGAAGTTGCGCTGAAACCTTGAGAGGATAACGGTTGGCCAGTGTGGTGTTAGCAGGGGTATTAAAAGCTCAAGACTCAGCCACATACTGATCCCACAGAGGAACACTTTTTAAAGGAAATGCACACACATTAGCTCACACACAACTGCACACATGGCCAAGATGGACACAGACCCAGTGCTTCTTTGTCTGTTCTCATGCATGGATAGCATATATTGATCAAGGATGTTATCTAATGGCCAAAGTGGCCAGTGCTCCCTGAAGTCATCAGAAGCCAAGGTTCGAGAAAAATTGGAAAGCAGAGGGAATAAAAGAGGATCATGTATCAGCCACCAAAGGATCAATTTTGAGTAAAAGATAGTTAGGAATAAATGCAGTTTTCAAGTGTTGGGTAGGAAAACAGAAAAGGAACTTTAAAAAAAAAGAGCAACTCCATATACGGCGAATTCTCAGTCGTTTTGTTTCCAACAAGACAGACATTTGTAAAAGCTGACAACACTCCAAATTGCTTTCAAATGGACTTTTAAGACGCTGCAGGAGTTCGTCTTCCACCTTAAAAGGGTATGGAAATGTTATTTTGTTTTTTTTACCAGGAGGTACACATGTCCACCCCTGGGAAACACCAAGTACAAAAGATCGTCTTCCTCTGTTGGCGGGTGAGGAACTCGCTTGGGGAGGTTTCTGACAACACACACAGTTTTATAACAGGTTTCTCTTTTTGTTCAGCATTTAGTTTACTGCAGTGGCCACAGCAGAGGTTGTAAACTAAACTCCTAAAATGCTATGGTTAAATGCAATACCTTGGGATAAAATCTTTGGGGTATAACCGCAGTGCTTTGTTTGAGGACTTTTGATCAGAGTGTAGCGACTTGTGTTATTACTACAGTTCTCAACTGAAAATAAATGGAAAATAATGTATCTAAGGTTATGCCAGAGGTACAGACAATTTGTGTAGCTCTACAAATACTTGATAAAAATCAGTGTCAACTGAAATTGTTACTATAGCATTTCTAGTGAGGCTGATTTACACAATGACAAATGTGCAAGATTGACAGTTGTTTTTAAACTCTTTCCATGTAGAAAATCAATTCAATAACCCCGATCACCCAATCACCTTTTTCTCTGAAAAAGAAATACACAGCACACTTCACACGCGATGCATCCCCGGAGTAGATGTCCAAAAAGCCTTAGAACAAATCAATCTCTTGTTGTACTTCCATTCCATTACGCTGTAAAATTGAGAAAAAGCCAGTGGGTAATTCAAGAAATATTGCTCATACCTACAGCAATAATTAAAAATGTTTCAGTCTACTAGAAAGCTTTCAGAGAACTTCAGCCAAGAGTGAATTCCTGCCATCACGGTAAAACATAAAACCCAACATATAGCTACGGTATGTGTGCCAAGTGGATGTTAGGGAGAAAAATCGAGGAGATTTTTTATTTTTTTTCCCACTCAATCATCACAAATGTAAAGCTGTGGCGTTCCATGAAGTTCAGTGAATCCTGGCTTCATGTCAGGCAAGGAGCTGCCTGATTATTGCATAAAAACTAACCTCATGATTATAATCACAGCTTTGTTGGAGGATCTTTGATGCTGTGGGTCTCGGGGGAATTTCAGGTGTAACGGGACATCTTCTTGGATTTTTCCTTTTAAAAGACAGGACTGTTTAAACTCAAATTTGGTGAGACCTATTCTGACAAAGGTACTTTAAGAGCGAGGGGACCAATAAGGGTGTGAAACACACTTTAAAAATAAATAAAATAAAATAAATAAATAAATACTTCAGAACTTACTGCACGTTTTTAGCATTAGATAATGATCAAATGAATAAATGGGTGGGGAAAATAAAAGGAATTTTTTTACTCATCTTTACCTTGGATGCCACTCAACTTTATATTAATTCTACTGAATTTGGTCACTAAACCTAATGAGCTTCGTGCAAAAGAATTAAAGCAATTTTATGACCTGCATTGGCAGCATTTTTCCACATAAGAAAGGATATGGTGCATATGAGAATAGGTAACAGTGGCTTCCTTTTAATTTCCTGCAATAAGCTTCTCACTTTAATATAAAAATCACCGGAGCATGAAACTAAGGAAAGTAAGTTAATCTTCCCACCAAACAAAGGAAATGCCTGAACAGAGAGGAAGCTGTCATTACCTATTTACTTTCAAATTTGTTACAAAAGGCCCTTTTTATGTATCGTATACCTGCCTCCACTTTTCTATCTCTACCTTCCTCTCCTTCTGTCTCGCAGTTTGGCATTAATTCGATTTAATCTTCTATTTAATTCAGGAACTCTCTGAAAAGTCTCCTTTCCTTTGATCATCTCCTTGTGTTCCCCCTCCCTCTCTACTCCAGGATCCCCACCCTCTCTCAAATCATCTTTTTCAGGATTTCATCCTCTTTTGAATCTCATCTACTTTCAATCTTCCACTTCCAAAAGGAAAAGGAGTGGGCGGCAACAGGGAACAGAGAGAGGGGTGGGGAGGTAGAAAACGGGAAGATACTTAGAGCAAGATAACTTATTTTTTTATTAACCAAGTATGAGGGGCAGAAATTTAAATATACACAAGCACATGCATTAATGGAAAATAGACAGAGGAAGCATTAAATCCCATTACTCTTCAACTTCTGAAGCATGGAACAAGAAAACAGAGGACAGTGAAGGGACTCGGACCCCTGAGAGACGGAGAGGAGAAACAAGAGGTTCATGAGATTGAAATGAAAGAAGAGGAAGAGACATCAGCTTCCCTACTGTGGTGATATTTCTCACGATTACATCATTTGCAAAGTCCCCCTGCCTGCCTACAGGAGAATGTACATTAGCACCGTGCCTCGGGAAAAGCAAACAAATCTCAGCGGAGTGTGAAAGTGCGTGCCAAAAAAAAAAAGGTCCCAGTTACTTTATGTTGTCTCTCCAGTCATCATCACCAATTCAAAATCATCAACATGTTAATATGTTAACATCAAACTGAACCTAAATATGATCGATTTGGGGCTTTTAATTATAAATCTTTTTTTCACCATATGAATAAAACCCAGAACTTAACATGTTTTTTCAGACAGACTCAAATGAGTACAAACACAGAGAGAGATGGGATGGCGGTCCACGGTGTGTGACATTGCATCATGCATGCAAGCTTGGTGAATTTCTTAAATGCATGTTGTTGTTTTTTTGTTATGTCTCCATTTTATCTTATATTTACTCTCAATCTTTTTTAAAACTTTACCATTCTTGAGTAGGAGAAATGCACAAGAATTCCAATGTGATTATACTACATCTGCGCAAAGGGTAATAAATTCTATTCTACTAGATTACGTTTCTTTTAGAAAATTGCACACTGACTACATTTCTGTCACCGTGAGCTCGGGACCAATTCTAGTTAGATCCTTATTCATTCCTCTAATCATAACTGGTAGAGTTAACTTTAAAAAATATTCATTTCCTGCCGCAAATTCCTTTTTTATGCGTATTCCACAAATGGTCAGTATGATTGGCACGAGGGCCAAAGCTTAAAGTCAGCTCGATTTATCCATTTAAAACTACTTTTTGATGAATGCTTGGGATTATTTTTCTGCTAAAACACCAAATTTTCTCTTTCAACCATTTGAGCTAAATGTCACACTGACGGATGAAAGCAAACCGGTAAGGAGGGCCACGGATATCGCAAACCACATTGGTGCGAATCTGTCGTAAACTGGAAGTTAATGGATTACCAGCATCCCGGTGCATAGTAAAGAGAGTGTGATCTACAAGTACTGAGGATGCTGATTAGGAAAAAAAATTAAAAATCAATGTTTATGATCAACACCTTAAAAGCTCTTGCAGCAACTCAAATGCATTAAGTTGACCGTTTCGCAATTATTACGTCCCGAAAAAAAGAGCAGGTCACATTTAAGCCCTAAATCACCGACACCAACGTCCATGGTGGCTGTACATAAAGCTCTGACGTAGCTGAAAGCCAAGCACAATCACTGGCTTTAAAGCCAAATAGCACCCCTGACGACTGGACAATAACTCTCATATTTAATTAACATTCTCGGCAACTGCCAGTTCCTTTTCATCGGCCTATCAGGAATTTCCCTTCTATATATCAAACTGAATTAATGAATTATAATTCCAGTCATCAGGACAGGATTCCACTGAGCCTCGGCGCTCATTTTCTTTTCCATCAACAGTCTCCATCATATTTCCGTACTTGCAATCCTTAGCAGTGTTTGATGTTCCCTGCTGCAGGGGGATTTCTTAATATATGGTGGGGAAATTGAGCAGGAGAACCTCCTTGACTAGGCCAAATAAACCCGGGAAGCAGATCGTTTAATTCTTGTAATCCAGCTACTTTCAATTATTCTAGCACCACTTAGGTGATGGTTGCAACTAAAGTTATTCTGGTGTGTGGCTGTGAGGACAGCCGAGAAGGAGGAGGAGAGATTTTCTTCACAATTAAGATAAAGTCACATTGGCACACATTCTGATAAGTTTTTACATCCTTATACATATAGGGATTTAATGGCTACGGTTGAGATTGCAGGAACTTTAATTCCTCCTCTACTTTTTTCGCAAAAACTAGGGCATCCTCCCTCCCTTTCCCCCTGTTTACCATCCTCCTTCCCCACCCTATATGTCATGCACACATACATTAGCCTCAAGCTGAAAGCACCTGGAGAGCGAGACAGAAGCATGTGGTGAAAAATGAAAAAGAAAAAGACCAAAAAAAAAAAAGAAGAGGTGGCTGCCTAGAAATTGAGGACATCGAGAGGAAAGGGAGAGAAACACAGAAGCTTTCACCACCATACAGTACTGCAAACATTCCTCATGAAAGCATAAACTGCCCCCATCCGCGCACACACACACGCATACACACACACGCACGCATGCTTCATGTGCTCCTCACACACACATTAGCCTGAAGCGCAGCGCAGCTACACCTGGCAAAAGACAGAAAGAGACACAGAGAGGCAATAGATGCGAGCTTGCCTGTGAATTGAGGTCATGTGGAGAGAGACACAGGTAATGACAATGGGGGGTAGAACGAGTTGAGAAGCACGAATGGTGTGAACTGGGCAGGAGAGAAGCCTTGAAGCATTCAAGAGAGGACTAGATAAAGGAGGTAAATGCAGCAAAGGCTGCTGGAAAAGAAAAGTCAGGATTGCAAACTGAAGAAATGCGATAAAAACTAAAAAAAAAAAAAAAGACAACGAATGAAAGAGTATTATTCTTAGAGTGATACAAAAACTGTAAAGTAAATCCAGAAAATACGTGACTGGCCACAACACAACCAGAAACAAGTCTCCTTGTGGGCGTTTTGGGTTATTTACAGACTCAGAAAGTCTAAGCTTTTTAATGATGCCAAAAAAAAACAAAAACACAATGGCGATACGGCAAATGCTGGCAGTCTAGGAACAAGATCAGCGAGTAAACAACCCTCAAAATTTTAGAAGAATTGCCCCCAGACCTGATCAGCTACCTGGGGATGTTAAAGGTATTTCAAGGCAGTTGCAATAAACAATAAACAACCTCCCAACATTGACAGTCAGCAGTTATGACAGGGAAGGTGTGCAGACAAAAGAGAGCTTTTATCCGTCTTCACACAAAGCTGCTCTTTCAGGGCTCTGGAATATTTATGAGATTTTTCATATATCTGTTCAGGTAATTGAGTTCTTTAAAGAAAATTAGCTTGAGAACAAACTTGATGTCCAAACGTTTTTTTTTCAACCCAAAGAATTAGTTTCTAATAAACATCAGTTATTTCGCTTATTCACTCATCTGCAGAAACTGAGTGGAGCTTCTGACTGGAACATGCAGGTTCCTTTCTCCCCCTCCAATATGTCAATGTGACAAAGTGGTTAAGTTTGTGTTTATTTACCACTGGTCCCTTAAATATATTTCTGAATGTATTTAAATTAAAGCATTGGTCGTAATGCTCTGATTTAAACATTGTTGTTGTCACTTTGTTTCACTGTTCCAGGTTTGTTTGTGTTAGCATTATGTTGTAGCCTAAATCCAGGCTGCAACTTCCAAAACAAGGGCAAGACTTCTCTCCTTGAAATGTGTTGTTCTTTCTCTCCTAAACTCTGAAACTCCTCTCTATCCCTTACAAACAGGATGCATTGGATAATATTGTAAATCAATATAATGCAGCCTGCTAAACATGCAAACACGGGGCAGTTGTGCATCTGCGACAGCACGGCTTTAAGCGTTGCGGTGAACAGCTGATCCTGCCCACGTCAAGAGGATACTGTCAGCATGAGAAAATGATGCAGGGAAGGATGGTGCCAAGCAGAGCCATTTGGTGCTTTACCTCGTAATGGAAAAACGCCATCATTCATGCCCCCGGTTCTTTCTCCCTGCACTCCAACACGGCCTCGTAGAAATAAGGGAAATGACTGTGACCTCTTTAACACTGCATTACAGAGAACTGGCACATGATGTGTTGAAATTATGTGTCAGCACCATGGAAGCACTGCCAATGGAAAGTCAATTAGCAGCTTCGAAGGTGGACCCATTAATTCCCCTAATTCAGTTTGAGCAGGGATGAAGGAGGACAGAAGAGTGGCGCAACCGCAGGGCTCCGAAAGCCTTCCAAGGGGGAAGTACCGTTTTCTTCTCTTTTTTTTTCTTTTTCTTTTTCATCTAAAGCTTCTTGGATGATTCTTACTGTCCTGCTTAGATGTATTTGACTCTTTTCCATGAAGCAAGAGAAATATTTTTTTTATACATAGTCCTCATTTAGAGGTTTGGACCTTACAAATTCAGCTCCAAATGTCGTTTAGAGAACCATTTATGCAAATGGAATTATAACACCAAATGCAGAGGCTGGTATGCTGATATTATTGTGTTAATACCAAAACCAAAACAGGATAGAAGACGGATATTGTATTATGCTTCATAATGTTGGCAGATAGAAAGTGCACAAAACTTTGTGCCCTTCCAAAAAGTCAAAGAAATAAGTTAAATAGATTCCCGATTAAGAGCTTGGTGGATCTGGGACATCACAAGGGACGGTGAGTCCAATCACCAATGAGTACATTTTGAATTGTGTTTGTCCTTTACTCTTTTTATGGTTCAAGTTAACCTTTTGCTCCTCTCACACCAACAAATACTTCACATGGACCCTTTTTTTTTTTGGCATTGTAAATATGAAGCTTGGGATTCAGACTCAGTCAGAATCTTCTCTTAGTAGTCCATGGATTTTCTCTGCAAATGTGCATTTGTGTAATTGAGAGCACAGCAGCAAATTGTTTGAGCAAAAGAAGCAAAACTGAAAAACTGCATGGGGTCAGCAAAACTCGGCTGGAGACTTAAACAATCTTTCGTTCTCTTTGTTACTCAAACACTTTCATACCTACCTGCATACACACACACCACACACCTACGCACACACACACACACAGAAACATACGCATAGTCAAAGAGGGAGGTGGCTTTTACCTTGAAGATACAGAAGAGGGAGAAAAGAAAGCCTGACAAGAGGCCTGAAATGAATAGAAGGGCTAAGAGAAACAGCTAACTGAATATTTCACTTGCATGAAAGGATACAAATAAAGCAACATACAAAATATCAATGCAGATAAAGAAGAAAAACAGGCGTAGTCTTCAAAGTCATTCTCTGTATACATTTGTTGAAAACCTGAACCTATTTACTCCTCCGTGAATTTAATAAGGTACTTGCACAACGAAATAATGCAAAACATTATTTTTTTTTTACTTTATATAGCTATATATAAACAGTAACAAGAATAAATGTTTTTGTAATAAGGTCTGATAGTAAGGTGAAGTAAATTGTGACTCTGAATACAAAAGTTATTCTCTTTATATTTGATGTTTGTGCACAGAGCGCTCGAAAGCCAAAGTCAAATTCCTTGTTTCCTTCTGCACTTGATCTTGGTCAGTAAAGGTTACACTGATTCTGACTTCTGAATTTGAGATAAGCCGAACAGACTCTCTGTTGCTCACACTTCAAAGTTGGGTGCGAAAGTTGGCAAAGTGCTGAGTCAGACTTGTGACCCAATGGGACCTATAAAACACTGAACCAAACATGCACACGGAGTGTAAAAAAGAAAAAAAGAAAAAGAAAAGAGAGAGAGAGAAAAAACAATTCTACATACCCCAAACCACAACTCAACCATACACAGTCATGAGATGAAGGGAAGACAACTCATCTGGTCAGCACAACTTTTTTTTCCCCCTCAGGAATGTTGCTATCTCAATGAATGTGTGTTCCTATCACACCTCAAACTAGGCTAGCTGTTACCTGAGGGCCTAACACTGACACATATATCTGCAGTAAGATGCTTCACTCTATCAGAGCTGTAGCGCATAAGCCTGTCTCTGGATCAGGTTTATGATTACATATTACATCCACGGTGAATGTAGTGCAAGTTCATCCTTTTTTTGTTTTTAATTTAAAGGATATGTGATTTATTTATTTTTTTTAATCTCTGCAGAGGAAGCCAAGCTTCACTTCTGTAACCTACTCCACAAGGGTATGCTGAATCAGCGTTCAATCCATCATAGTTCAGTATCACAGACAGGTTTTTTTTTTCTGAGCTTTGCATTTAAAGGTAGCAAGAACCAGACAGTTCAGAAGGGCCGGAACCCATTTGGTACACCTATCCCTCGGCACCTAATTCGAAGTCACAGTTAAAAAAAAGATCTACCTGCAAAAAATGTGCAACTCCTTCAAGAAGTCAGTACATCATCAGTTTTTACGGATTACTGCTTTAGGAGCAGATCAAACAACAATAAACCAAATAAGCCAAGGGAATGTCTTCTGCCTGCAGCAAACAGTGGCATACAACATGTCTGCTAAAGAACATCAGTAACGCCAAACTTAATACATCAGATAACACCAGACTTGACAAAACTTTGTGTTTTTTGTTGTTATCTCTAGACAGAATGTATTATGGGAAAATAATACATTTTTTGCTCGTTTTCTACAGTTGTTGAGAAGAACCGATGACAACAAAACACATCAGTGCCAAACCACTAAACCCGTCAACCCACTCAGTGCAGTTGTTGCTCTATACTAATAAAATGTACACAAACTAAAAGTCGATTTTCCATTTCTTTTTCACTTTACAGTGAATTATAATATGTAATACCAAGTTTTAGGGATTGGAATATCTCAAGCTAAGACATTTCAGCAAAATATATAACAGGAACATCTTAGCATTTGTGAGCATTTAACACATATCTTTCTACAACTTCTATGCACGGCCCTGAAAAATCCGTTTTAACTTGAAAGCCGCAGCCGTTCACCCTTCACCCGCCCCCGAGAAACAGCTGGGATGACCCACCCTGCGATGGCACTGCTGAAGCATATGGTAAAACTGCTGTCACTGTGTTTCTTACCCTAGTGTGTAGGTTGGCATTATAAAATGAGTTTTTTTCACGAGTAAACACGAAGGAACAAAAAGGGTGTTTTTGTGAAACGCATTTTGTCCCGTCACACGTATGGAGTAGATCCTCCATTTTAATCTTATCTGTGTACGTGGGGGACGGTTTAAATTGCAGTCAAGACACAGTGATTTACTTACGCTGTCAAGCCACCGTCTGGTTTTATTATTTTTCCCCTCCATACTTTCTGGTCACCTGATGAAAGTGCAAGCCTCTGTATAGTCTAATTTCCCTCAAGAGGTCGAACAATTATTAGCTTAAAGCTGTCAGATTGCTGTCCATCTGTCTTACTTAAAGCACTGTGCATTCTGACGTGACTAAGTCTTCATGTGTGCAGAGTGAAGTATCTTCATACAATATCATCTGGGTCTCTGGTGTGACATTTAAGCATATGTGTCAATTCCACAGTAGTTAATTTCATGCTGTTTACATGGTGTCTGAAATGGCGATGCACTTTTTTTTTTTTTACGTGGCCAAATTTCCTTGGCAGCCCGACTTAAGTGAGACACATAAAACACATTATCTTTCCATGCCACTGAAGCACCAGACAAAAATGTGATTAAATTATTAAGGCTAAGGATAAACAAAGATTCACTTTTACCATTTGCCTGTATATTTAACTTAACATTTTTGATCCTAGGACTAAAACCGAAGCCAGAACAGAACCAACAAAACCATTAAGATGGAAATTTTAAAAATCAAGACACTTTATTAAGGCTTCAACTAGCTTCATTTCAAATCCAGTGTTGCGGCTGGTCACTATGCACTAGAAATGTCACAGCCAAGACGGGAACCAAATGCCGTCACAGCATGAGGCAACGGTGCAGACCACTGCATCATTATGCAGACAGTATATGTTGATGCAACTGTTTGGTCAGGGGCCAATAGCAGATTATCACAGCAGGGTTACCATGAATAAAAATACCACAGCTTCATTTGCACAAAAATTTAA
Organism: Poecilia reticulata; assembly: GCF_904066995.2. Taxonomy (NCBI): domain Eukaryota; kingdom Metazoa; phylum Chordata; class Actinopteri; order Cyprinodontiformes; family Poeciliidae; genus Poecilia; species Poecilia reticulata. The sequence continues at coordinate 16,227,157 of NC_088840.1, forward strand.
ATGTAAAACATAAACTAATAGCTTATTTTAAATAGAAGAGCAAGAATTATTGCCTTTGGTTATTAAATGTGCAAAATATTGATTATTCCAGCTACATTTTTTTAACATCTAGTGGCGTATCACCTCAATACATAAAAAGTAATTATAGAGAAAAAGCATTTTGTAAATTAGTGGCAATGATCTTCATAGAGTAACATAAGCAGAACGTTCTAATATAAATGGGGTAATTGGTTGGTACACATCTGCTCAAATGGCCAGCATGCAAGTCGGTATTGATCAAATGTACCACTGTAGTGATTGGGTGCCATTGTTTTCATTTAAAAATCATGACGTTGTGTTTTTGTGATCGGATCACTTAAAATGATCAAATTTGTCCTTCTTGTAAATGAGAGAACGTGTACATGTCTTGTTCCAGCTGGCTGACAGGCAGTGTGCAGAAACAGCTTTAGAAGGCAGAGGACTCTGTACTGTGGCAAAATGAAAACTCAAGTCCCTCCAGTACTTTCGTTAGATTCTCACATTTTTAAACCTCAATACACCTTGAGGCAGGCTTGGTTGCTGACCAAATCAAGCCTACAGCTTTTAAGGGTTATTTTACCAACATTTGTTAATTTATAGGTGCAATTTAATTTATTGCAGGTTATTGCAGCTGCAGGTTAATTTATTATTTTTTTCTAGATAAAAAGATAATAGCTGTCTGCTAAAAAAAATTATTTTAGCTTGAATGAAGAATTATGAATATGTTGATTTATTTTACTATTTATTGTATTAAAAGTATGACTTAGAATTAATTGATCATATGGCTTATGCTTCTTCATAGTGGTTTAAGAACATTTAATTACACTTTCCTCTACTTGTTCTGTTTACATTTTGTTTGAACATTCTTTCAAAGTGCAGCGTTGTCATTTTTTTTTGTGCACAACAGAAAATTTCTAAGCATATTTATAGCTGCAATAAGGCATCCTGAGAAAATGGCAAACTGAACTTGAAATTTTTATCAATACATCTCACACATCCTTACTCTCTGCTGCACCACCACCCTCCCTGAATAGCTTCTCTCCCACAGTGAAGCCTGTCCAAAATGCTGAAAATTGACAATTTTCCTGTTTCTACACCAGTAGCACAGCTGCAATACCCCTGTAATCTTAAAGGTAAACAACAGTGATTTTTTGACCAGAAAGAGTGTGGGCAGCTCGAACGCCAAGACATTCCTCCTGACTGTGATTGGTTGTTTCTGTCCAAAAGCATCTATTTCTGCAAATGGCAGCAGGACCACAGCGACGAGCAAGAGGGGCTCAATTTTTTCGCACAATATCCGTTCCCTACTTTACTGTCAGAACACAATGAGAGTTTTAACAAACATGTAAAAACTAAATTTTTTTTCATCATCTATTTTTGGAACAAGGTCATAGAAAGGAAAATCAAACGAGAAAAAGATCAGCCGTAAGTTACAGGATCACATGAAATGGTCCACAGAGCAGCAGGTGTACTGCAATCCGTCTTTTTTATTTTATTTTTTTACAGCTCCATCAACTAGTCAGTGACTAACCATTCTTCTGTTTCCTCACTTTCAGTTTTTATTGCCATTGAAAAATATATCCACTATCCACCAGTTTTTTTTTTTTTTCATCCTCTAAGCCGACATGTGGAGGAAAGAAAAGTAACACTAAATTACATTGCAGTTTGTAACTAAAAGTAGCCACAGAGATTTTAAGATCTTTTAGTGATGATGCAAGAAGGTAGCAATAAGCCAGTTGAGTGTGGAGTTGTGGCTAGAAGCAATGCACACACAGAAAAAAACACACACACACACACACACATGCAATAACTCAACCATGTAGCCACAAGCAGAAGCTTAGACGTCGGCACTAATGTGGACTGTCACAAGCAAACACATACAAAGACATGGCAACTGACACTATCATCACTACATGCAAAAATATTACATTTCATCATTTTTATGACAGAAGAGAAGATGACTGAGGAGGCTGTGAGGCTGGAACAAGAGCCAGTGGGAGGATGAGTGGAGAGAAGCATATTGGTCTGAAGAGAGGACATCATGCTAACGGTCAGGTCCCTTAACACCAAGATGGCGTTAAGCAATGAAGCATAGACAGTTCCTGCATGTCACATTGGTTGTGATAATCGATGTATGATAATCAAGAAAATAGTAACTCATTTCAAAGTGTACCCCCCCAAAAAAACTGTTTTTTGAAACTACAAAGCCATTCCCTTTAGCTACTCGCCTCTTCATGTAGAAACTTGTACTTTAATCATTTTTGGCATCTCTTCCTTTCTCACAGCGCTCATGTTTAATAGTGATGGTCACACTCAATGTTTTAATCATATGGTGGGAAAATTTTGAGAGGAACCAATTTTGAGCAGATTTATTCTGGACAACTTAAACCAAATACAATATATTATTAGCTAAATTATTTATTTTATTAAATTTTTTTGCAAAAATCATATTGTTGTGAGAAGTCCAATAGTTCTTCCTCGTCATTCTCTTGGTGTAAAAATGGAGATTGTTCTTAGCTTGTCATTTTCTGTGGTAACAGGCCTGCAATAAATTGTTTTTATTTTACCAACAGACACTTACAGACACATTTAATAACATGTCTGTTATTAACAGCAATAATAATAAGCAATTTTATTCAGAATGTCCTTTATAGTGGGTCCTTCTAATGGCAAGATGGGTGAAGTGTCTTGCCCGGGCAGACCGGGATTTGAACCAGTGATCTGCCGTCAACCCCAATAAAAGAGAACAAACTGGCTCCTCTCTCGATGGCGAATACTTGTGTCTGAAAAATAAGAAAAGATTTCTCCTAAGACACAGGGAAGGGATTAAGCAGCATACCATCATCGATTTAAGCTTGAACACAGTGTCGCCCCAGGAAGGACTGTAGGACATTTCCTGAGGGTGAGAGAAACACCTGGATATCACGCAGCGGTTCAGAGGTAGTATGATCAATCACAGTGTTACTGGTTTGATTCCCAGCTGAAATGTACTTGAGCAGAACACCAACTTGTGATTGTCTCTTCACGTCTCAGCAGGTCCTAGCATGACAGCTCCAATGCAGTCAGCAACATTAATATGTGGGAAAGAGGCAACATTTCAAGTGCTTCCTTCTCTCTTCTGAAGTAGCAATTTGTCTTTCAGTCCAGTCAGCAAAACTTGCCAAGCAAAAGCCAATTTTGAAAGTTAAAAAAAAAAACGTATATGTATACAATGCTTTATTACAACTTATTGTGCATAAATCTATTGTATCACTCCGCTAAGTGTACTTAACGGTCCTTAGCTCCTTTGGATCCATTAAGAATGCCTGTAGCTCTGGAGCTGAACAGCATAATCCAACAATAATGAAGACTCCTAATTAGCTTTGTGTGTGCGAGTGTGTGTGATGTGAGCTCGTCAAGAGGCGGGTGGTATGATTCCAGTTGTCGGGGGGTAAGTGAGTGTGAATCAACCCTGCTGACATCAAATACGCTTCCACACAAAGACATGCACACTCCAAAGCCTAAGTTAAGCTGTACAAGTGCATGTCATTCATTGCACTCGTTGCTGTTCTGAGTGCCATGAGCCGTGCTGAGCTCAGAAAAGTGAGATATGCGTGTCTGAGAGACAAAGAGAGAGAGAGCTTGAGGAAGAACGGGCCTCTGAAAGTTGCAGAGTAACACATTAACAATACTTACGGCGGGCTGGGTGTCTGTGTCTGGTGTTAGTCGCAGTTTGCTAGGTCTCGTGACCCGTTTTAATTTACTCCCTTCTCTCTTCAGGAAACAGCTGCTCTGACAAAGTAACCTTGGGTACACTTTACGGGCTCGCAGACCCACTGAGGAGAGAGCGCGTAGCCGGTTAGATGAGGCAGCTGTTTTATACAAGATGTTCATTCAGACGCCATGAAACTACTAATGGGATAAAAAAGGCAGACTGTCTTGTTGTGTTCTAAATCAAATCAAAGTTACCAACTTTATTGCTTACTACATTCTAATCCATTTCATTTTGTTTAATAATTCTACATAACAGTCTTTGTACAGTAATTATTGGAAGTAGTCAACGTAAACCCTAATATTATATGTAAATATATACACATTTATTAACATTGCGAGTGAAGGTATGTAAAAACGTTTTAACAGATTCATATTTGAAAGCATCTTTATAAAATCTTTAGAAAGCATTTTAATTAAAATATTAATATTCAGTTGTTTTTTTCTCCACAAAAAAAATACCTGCACAACACTTGACTATTTCTACCGAGTTCCTATAAATTATTCCTTTAAAAATGTCACCAAAGCACTTTTTAAAATATATTCTTAGCCATTGTAAGTTGCTCGGAGTTTCTAGAAATGCATTAATCAATAACTTCCTATTTTCCTGCTGTATAAATTTAAAATTGAAGTATGGCCCATTTCCCCTGGCCTCTGTTCAAAGTAATGTAAATCTGATTAGATCTTCAAAAGTGAGGAAATGGGTAAAAAACAAAAAAAGGAAAAAGAAAAATTGGTCTGCCCAAATCAATTAGCAGTCAGTGAGTCTACTGTCAGTCAAATAAGTTTCAAATAACTGGAATGTAATGAAAGGATTGGTCCAGGACCCCAGTTTCTGTTACACAGTTAAGAAGATGAAAGAGGGAGAAACAAATAAAAAGCTCATTTGAGAAGAATCGCAGGATAAAGTTGCATCTTGGGGCCTTCATATCCTCATTTCAACTCTGCCTGTCTGCAGCATACCATGAAAGTCTTTTCTGTCTTATCACATGCATAAATGTGTGGAACAAATATTTGGTTAAGAGAAACTTTTTTTTTTTCTTTTTACTTCTTTTGCTGAATAAAACACAACAATCGTTTTAATTAGTAACCCCAGCTCTTAACAGACTAAGTTGACGCAACGCAATAAAAGCATGCTTCGTCTATACTAGAAAAAGCAACAAAAAAAACTCCATTTTGTTCATTGAGTTCCGATTTGGAAAATAGCGTTTTCAGAATTATTATCGCTTACCACATTCTGAAAGAACCAACATAGAAGCCGTCGTGCAGACCCAAAATCGAAGCCAAAAAGAATATACTATGGTTTTAAGCCATTATTCCACTCCGACTAAGCACTAACAATTTCAAGAAAAACGATGAATCAAGATCTTGGTTTGAAAAATCAAAAATCGAACGCTGGGAAAGGGCCTATTTTGAAGGTGAACAGAATGGTGGGAATATGACAAAGATGATGGATACTGGGAGACAGTTAAACAGAGACCAAGATGCAACAAAAATGAACAAAGCGGCAAAGAGATGGAGAAAATGCAAGGAGGACAAAGAAAGTGTGAGAGACACTAGGGGAGAGACAGAGAGGGCCTTATCAGTGTGTTGCAGAAGGCATAAGAGGTAACTGGGGAGCCTGTACATGTGTGAGTGTGTGTGTGTGTTTGTGTTATTGAAATGACTTTGGTCAAGTTTTAAACGGGAAAGTCCAGTCAACGAGCGGACAGAGAGGAAAACAAAAGGAAGACGAGCTGCATGTTTATGAGTCTGGTCGATGGGAAAATTCCGGATAAAGGTGCGACTCTAAAATGTATCCATATTGGCGTCGCATGCCTCCCACGAATCCTTTTTACTGCTGAGGTAACAAACTTGTGAAAGTCAAAGGTCGCAGTGCGTCAAAATCGATGCGGAGCGCTCTCCGAAGACTTTCCTGCTGTTCCGCGTCTCAAATGAGGCAATCGATGGAAAGACAATCCAATCAGTCAAAATGTAAACAAAGCAAGAAGCACGATGACAGTATTTTTTATTTTTTTTTAAAGGAGGGGGATGTACTGCAATGCTTAAACAAGAGGCTGGTTAAATCTTTGAATTTAATCTCGCTCAGTTTTGGCCAAAATTTGAACCTGAAGCCATGTCCACGAGCTTTCCCCTTCTTAATATACTCTTTGTTTTTGGCATGAACATCAAGTTTCATGATAATTTAATAAGATGCATTAAAACATGTGATAATCCAGGATGTCTTTCCTACATGTTAAACCCAGGTTTTAAAAAAAAAAAAAATTAAGGAAAACAACAACAAAAACCACCAAGCTAAGATGGTGTGTGAAGCCACTATAATGCCTCCTGGTCTGAAATTATTTAATTACTTTAATTTACATAAATATAAGCTGTCTGAGCAGCTCCAATCAAGACGACAGGCGCTCCTACCGAGTCTAGCCAGGAGCCAAACTGAAATGTGAGCGTGAATGCTTGTGTTTTTCCTGAAATTAGTCTGTCAGAAAAAGGGGAACGCTCAAACGGTTCTTGGATACTTTTATCCGGCATTATCAAGAGCTCGTCGAGGTTATTAGCAATGGGAATGAGCAGAAGAACTGCTCCTCCATCCATTGACTCAAACCACATCGAAGAACTGTTTCATCACCTGTGAACCTGCAAATAGAGTTCCTTCCAGCAGATTTGTAGGATGCCATGAACTTTTAAAAGCATTGTAAGGTTAGAAAAAGCTGATCATTGTTTTTGACACTGAATGCAGCCTAAAGCCACATTTACATGTTGACAAAGTAAAAAAACAAGCGTATCTCTAATACATTTCTTTTTTCTGTTGTTGAGGTCTTTCTCCCTGCTGATAGCCAGTCAACTGCATTTTTATCTGTTCTCCTGAGTGACTTTGCAGCCGTCACACAAGTATAACCCTGTCTTTTAAGTTTAACAACATGCACACCTCTTTGTCTCCCTTGTCTTGCTTTCTCCCTCCCCCTTTTTGTGTCACTATGTTTTTGCTTGTCCTTTTTTTTTTCTTCCTTTTTTTAGGTCAAAGTTATTTCTTTTCCGTGGGTTCAATTGTCTCCTCGGCTGAGTGGGTTTGTGTCCATCTTAGTACGAGTGTGTCCATGCAGGGGTTTCAAGTCTATGAGTGTGTGTCTGTGTTCATGAAGTGGAGAGAAAACAAATCACTTCAACTCCCAAAGTTGTTTTTTTTTTTTTCTTGTTCTGTGCTTTTTTTTTTTTTTTTTTCCTGAACGATTTACATTGAAGCAGTTGTCAACATGAAGAAAAGCAGCTATTTAAACATCAACTGTCTGCCACACAGAGCATGTAGACACAGACTCGGGCTGTGTCATCAACCGTTTGGCTCCGCGTTTAAACTTGACATGGGCCGGCTTTCAGCACAGAGCTACACCAAGGTCTTAAAAAGTTATGGCCTCAAAAATACACAAAAAAAATGTCTATCATACCATCCATAAAGTTTAAATCAGTTTTAATGAGATGCCAAAGAAAGTCCTGGAGTGCAGATGATTTATTTGGCTGTGTGGAGCATGGAATAGCACAGTGCTCCCCTCCTCCAATTAATACAGAACATTGCTGGTGAGTTAGCTGAAAGAGGGCTACTGCACTTTTCATTTGCTTAAAAGACAAACTGGCTACCCATGTGGATAGTCTAACTAATACCCTATCTTATCATTACATCATCAAAAACTCAAATTTTCCTAATTCAGACACATTAAACATTTTCTATTTGGCATTCAGTTACCGAGTGTATCAGATGGCAGTCTGGAACAGTGGCGTGCACAGACATTTTTCGGGGCTGGTGCTCAAGTGAAAAAAAAAACAGACACTGTTGAGAATCACTTCCTGTTGATTTAAAGTCTGTAACCAGTTTTAGTACGTTCAAGAAACAAACAAATCTCTGGTAATGTCAAAAACAGAACTGCGTCCGTTTTTGATGTTTTATGTTTCACTGTTTGTAGATGTTGTCAACATTATGCTGTGCTATTTGAAATTATCACTTACATTTTTTTAGAGGTACTGTTTAAAGCCCATCTAGGGACAAGTGATGCGAACTAGCTCTTGCCATTGCACTGTGACGCAAACATGGGTCTGCTGTTTTGTTCAGTTTGTCTATGTCGATGTGTGTCTGTCCCTATCAAATAAACTTAATACATTGTTCTGTGTTTTCCTCTTATCTCTTTTAGCTAGTTGCTAAGCTAAAGCTAGAGGAAAGGACATGTTAGGAAATGCAAATGAGAGCTCTGGGTAGAGAAAAGGACACACTAGGGAACGCCCTCTTTGGGGCGTAACGAAGGAGATCACAAACCCATCTGGGGGGCCATTTTGTTTGTTAGCTCTTACCAGCTGTATTTTGGTATTAATACGTGTAATTCATGAATTCAGCTCACTGACTTCTTTAAACTCATCCATCAAGAACTCAGCATGGAGAACGGATAAATTCTCTCTGTGTGGAACATTAGTAGATTTTTGATTGGGCCCCCCTGCACAGTTTTCTAAGCTTCACTCCCACTTTACATACACTAACTAAAAAAAAATAGTACCTTTGTCTTTGATGTTATCTTTCATTAAAAGACAGATTGTCCAAGTGATACAGATGAGAACAAATAGATGAATTTGAAACAGAATATCAAAAGCCTACACATATACGTATATGTTTGATAGAACACCTACAAGCTGTCCCTGGGGGACTCGGGCAACAAAAAAATCCCATAGGAATCTTGTTGTGAATAAATTATAATCTGTTCTTACTACTATTTGCATCTGGTAAATAGGTGCAGAGTGATGACACAGGAAAAATCACAAGTGGGTGAATGTGTTTCAGTCCTGGTTTCAAATTAATATCTACATTAATGCTATTTTTTTCACAAACTCATATTCATCTCCCTCCTTGAGCATATTATTGTAAGTGCAGAACTTAAAGCTGCCAATTATGTCAAATTAAACCATGCTGTCAAAACTATAATAACTGTAAGGTGAATATACAGTGGTGTGAAAAAGTGTTTGTCCCATTCCTAATTATCTATTTTTTGCATGTCACACTGTAGTGTTTCCAAACAACAAAACCATTTAAAAATCAGTCAAAATTCAACATAATGAAACAAAATGCAGTTTTTTAAGTTTTTAGATGATGGCGCTGAAAACATCTCCCATAAAAAACACAAAGATATCCGTGGAAAGAAAACAATGGCAGGGCTTCTCATTTGATCGGAGGCATTCATGTCTGCAGGAATATTTCTCGGTTTCTAGGGGTGAGACACAGAACTGTCACCTTTGACTTTCTCAAGCTAAACCTCTTGAGAGTAGTGATGCGACACTCACGAGCAATCCAGTTCTTCTGAATGGCTCTTTACGCTGAACGATAGAAGTCGAGTCTCCGTTAGTGACAGTTGGCTTTTTTTATTTTTTTATTTTTATGACTAAGCTTGCATAAGACACAACCAAAGTCAACCAGTCATTAGGTTGATGGGGCAGCCACGCTTTCACAGAGGGCCATGTAGGTTTGGATTTTTTTTTCTATTAACATCAGATTGAAATCAATTGTATTTAAAGATTTAATGCTGAGGCTTGTCTAATTAAAACCTAAGTGCAGCCTTAACATTGGAATTGTATATATTTCATTATGTGTGGTCTAATTGTGCATATAAAACCACCCATAAATACAATCATAATGTTTTGCATGTAAAAAAAAAACTAGCTTTGTCTCTTAAAAGCATTATGATGAAATGGAAATTAATGCAAGGACATAATGGACATCAAATAGCAAATGAATTAATCACACATTGCACCCCGTTGTTCAATTATGTGTTTTAATAGTAATTTTAGATACAAATACTACTCAAAGTGTCTGTCTTTATATCAAAAGGCAAGAAGTCATTATCTAGGGACTTTATTTTCCATAATCACCATAATGCTGCTTATCAGACGTTTTATGCATTGCATTTAGAGTCACTCATAAATCATAAAGTGGTGACACAGTCAGCAAACTGCCTTGTTTATCAATCCCCTAATCAGCCCAGTAGGTAGATTCCTTCTCATCTGGTCTGACATTTGGTCAGTCAGCATGTCAAGCTCCCCCCCATGTCAGTCATTCTGTCAGACGGCACATGATTAATTTCCGAAATCCCTTCTTCATTCACGCTGCTCCCATTACACCTGGAGCAGCCGCTTTGAAGCCCTTGTCTCCCCTCTCTGTTAAGAGACATCCAGCTAATTGCTGCGATAAAGGGCTTAGCATAGGGGATCACCCTATATTAGCAGTGCTTTGTGTATGGATACAAGTCCAAGACCTTAGGATCGCTTACAGACGTCAGAGAGCCAGTGGATGTGGACGAGTATGCATCAACTGGTAGGGAGTGGGACATTTCTTCAGGTGGCAATAGCAGCTCAAGGAGACGGTGGAGGAGATTGATCCTTTCACAGATTACCTGTCTCATAGGTAATCTGTGGTTTTCAACCACTGTGCCGCGGCACACTAGTGTACTGTGAGTGATCGTCAGGTGTGCCGTGGAAATTATCCAATTTCGCCTACCGTATTTTCCGGACTATAAGCTGCTACTTTTTTCCTACACTTTGAATACGCTGCTTTTCTGTGGATTTTTCTTCAACCACCAGGGGGCTCTTTAGCAGGAAGTGAATCATTGCAAGTCAAAATTGGAAATCAAGAATAACGCGCTAATTTTCATTTAGGACAAGCACATACTAGCAGCAGGCACGACGGAGAAATGTTTTCAAACTCATATGATGCAGCTTCTAAGTTGAGGAGTATCGATTATGGGAAACCGAGAGTGGCAGAGATACCAGCAGCCTGTTGCCCGGTGCGGCTGATATAAGTAAGTTTCCGGGGAGGAGGCGGCAAAAAATTTGAAGGTACAGTTTATAGTGTGGTGCGCTCATAGTCCGGAAAATACGGTAATTGGTCTTAAAAGATTTTTTTGAAAACTAATTATCTGCAAATAATGCCATCTTTGAGTGTCTTTGCTGTAGTAGTGACCAGCGGCGTAATCATGTAATTTTATTACCACTAGATGGCAGTAGGTACAGAGCATTTTACATTAAAACAAGATAATTAGTGATGCATGAATGTTTCTACATTCATGCATCACACACCACACTGTTGTGACACTGTTCATGTGTATTTTTGAAGTGGACATGTTAAGTGCAATTTGAAATAAGAAATGTAAAATATGATAAAAATAAATTTTTGTGTTTGATTCCTATTCAAGAGACTTTGATCAGAATGACTATATATGTAATATAGGCGACTACAGAGTATCTTTATTTCCATTTTTGGTTGGTAGTGTGCCTCATGATTTTTTTCAATTAAAACAATGTACCTTGGCTCAAAAAAGGTTGAAAAACACTGTCATAGCATACTTTCCTGACATTATCAATCTTATTATAAACGCAACTTTATGCAGATGATTATAAAATTGACAGAAAGACCGAATGCTACTTTCCAAATAATTGAATCCCCATTGCATACTTTGACTCAAAAAATATTTACTTGTTCTGTCATTATGGCAACATATTTTAGGAAAGTTGGGACAAGTGTTTACCACCATGTTGCATCACTTCTTCTTTTTAGCAACACTGTAATCGCTTGGGAATTGAGGACGTTAGGAGCTGCACTTTTAAAAGAATGTTTTCCCTGCTCCTCACTGAGAGACACAGACAAACATATATCTACATGTAAGTACACACACATGTACACACGTTACACTGTATCAAAGCCACGATGGTAATATGAATGACAATGATTTTTTTATTCTCCACCTCATTTGTCAGACAGCAGTAAAGAAAGAAGTAATTGCATTCGACTTTTATTCAGATACACTTGGTTTTTTGGGGGGCTCTTTATCTAATCAAGCATGTTACAAAACAGCCACCAATTAGTTTAATTGGCAGCAAAAAAGTTGACCCCTTTCCAACCTTCTTTAAACATACTGAGATCAAGTTTGAAAGTAGCAGAGATTAAAAAAAAAAAAAAAGAAAACCTTTCCAGTTTATGAAACAAGATTACTGGTAACATGTTGCTTGTTTATAGGTTTATAAAAATGTTTTCTACAACTTTGTTGATATCCAGTACCACATCTGAAATGTTGCTTTGTCTTAAAGTTTAACAATTGCAAAAAATGGTGAGAAAGACTACATCCTGGCAAAGGTGCCAAGTACAACACAGACATGAAGAAACGTGTCTACAACATGAAGCTCCTTCCCTTGCAACATTTGTAACATCATACATCCCAGCACTGTACATTCAGTGCTTTTGCCTGCGGAGTGATGAAAGGGATGTGCATGTGGTCGGTCACTCAGAGAAGTGCAGGTTGGCGAGGCTGGTAAAGGCAAAGGAGATCCTGCACGAAAGTAAATGGCAGCATTTCATGACAAAAGGACTACTGAAAGGCACAGGACACACAAAGAGTGGCAGTCCTGGCGATATTGAGATAAACCCTGAAGCTGCTCCACAGATGGTGAACAAAGAATCAGCTCCCAGACCTACATAACAGCGACTGCGTTTCAATTCTCTGAAGTGGAACATGCCAGGCACTTAAAACTCATTGAATGCCATATCGTAGGTGAGATGAGCTCCTTGCAAAATAGTTTTGTTTTGCAAAGTTTCAATCACAAAGTGTTTCGGTCAGGATTAAGTATTAGTAAATATTGCTATGAATACGTAACTTGAGTTTCTGTGAGCCAACATACCTTAAATGAGACCTTCATTTTTGTTATCCACAAACGACCATTCTGACTGTAGGCATCGTACCGCAAGGTATGTTAACCATGGCCATTTTCTTTCACAGTAAATGCTTTTATGACTGCATTAAATACCAGTCCTTGAAATGTCTCTATTCAACTGTGTGAAAGTAACCCTTCTACAAACATATTCTGGCAAACTTTTATGTGTCAGACCTAATTTCGATTGACAGAGTAGAAAAAGTGTGTTACTTTTGAGGAGAGAAGAGTGCTACTTTCCTGATAAAAAAACAGAAAAGCTGCTATACTGTTTTGAATCCTCAAAAGGTTGCCTCTCAGAACACTCCACACTATGCAAATATTGTTCTAGTTTTAAAGCATCTCTTCATCTGGTCTCAATTCATCAGTTCTGTATAGCTGTGCCTCTCGTTAAAAACAAGAAAATTGCGGAAAGACAGGCCATGACTTTTCAGAAAAAAAACACAAAGTGGGAGAGTGACGTTAAAATACTTGGTGCTTTGTGACCCCAGTGAATCTATGCCTTTCTGTGCCAATACCTGCGATGACATAAACTATCTGATACTCTGTCATTAATGGCTGATTTTTGTTTTGTTTTACATTTCAGGATCTAAATATGTGCTACAGAGTGAAAAAATGTGAGAAGACACGAACAATTAAACAGCTGGAACCTGAGAGAGAGAAAAAATGCAAAACAACTGTTCTGGGAGAGAAATCACTGGCAGACAGACAGATGCACAGACACACACAGTGACAGAATGGGAAGTAATGGAGTGAAGAGAGAATGCTGCCATCTGACATGAAAATCAACAATGCGTGACATGACCAATATACTCACACACACAGATCAATAGTCAATGGCTTGAGCCTTCAGCAATTTATTTGAAAAACTCACACTCATGCATATAGAGCTACTTACTGAACAAATTGTGGTCATGAATTCTGCATACTTTATTGTAACCATAAACATGCTTGTGAGTGTTCAGCTATATACGCAACAATAAGAAATCATACTGTTTAAATATAATCACTAAAAGCTTCATAATGCACAGCAAATAGCTCTCCAGAAAGAAAATGAACCCCAGAAAATACCTTCCAGAATGCACATCTGGCTTTAATTCATCCCAACAGGTAGGGAATGTCATCCGAGTTTATGTCTGTGTCTCTTGGCTGATCTACTTGACCTTTTAAGACAGTGTTTAACTTTATGCTAGGCTACGGTAGCAAGGAGGAGCTACTGAAACAGACATTGTATGCATGTCACAGTCTTAGATACAACACACACACACACACACACACACACACACACACACACACACACGCACACACACACACACACACACACACACACACACACACACACACGCACACACACACACGCACACACACGCAAACATCCAGAGTGAAAGTTAACATTAAAGTTAGAAGTGACAAAAAGAAAGTGGCAGCAATGACATTTAGCCCAGAGGGGAATAGAAATCGCTTTGTTCAAACTTGTCTCCTTGATTTCTTGATCTATCCATCCGTTCTCCCACACTATTGTGTGATTGAGTTATTTTGTAGTTTGTTGGTTTCGCCAACTTTTCCCTGTGCAGTCACAAGATGCAGAGGGAAATTGAGACTTGTTAGACGTTAGGAGCTGTGCAGGCTTGTTAGAGTGTTTATGAACTATTAATTAGCAATCCATGCATGATCTCCTGTTTCATTTGGGATTTAATTAGATCAGGTGCTGAAACCGGTTTTCACTTTTCATTGAAGCCAAACCTGCTGATTTCAGGAAAGACATAAAAACAGAGGAAAAAAGTTGCAAGGTTGACAGAGTTTGTGGTTCCTAATATAACAGAAAATTTACGAACTACAAGATTAGCCTGTATTTAAGAAAAAGTGCATTAAAGTATTTTGTTTCCTACAATCATTTACCGAGTGAAAATCACATGAATTTATCAATATATTTTGCCTGTCAGTTAAGTTACTGTCAAAAACAAGCTTGATATTATTGGAAATGTGATGAATAGGTTCCACAATCTTACCACAAACAGAGAGGAGACATGACCCTCAATACATAAAAATTTCCAAAACAAGCTGTTGACAACTGAAACGAAGACAGACATCCTGGTGTCACCACTAAGCCAGTTGTTTCATAGTGATGGCAGAAAACCCTTTTCTCGCTCATTATCAAACACGTTGATGTTTTGGTACTGTGTTTGGAACAATGTTCTTTTGGTCGAACGACAATAAGGTTTGACATTTCAATTGGATCAGCTGTAATACGAAGGATGAATATTTTTCAAAAAGCCCCCGGAACCTCAGTAGAGAGTTTTTCACCAATTCTCTGAAACACCTGGGTCTTTCAAAGAATTTGATGACCTGTCAAAAAATTTTAATTGGTTTGCCATTGTCTCTTCGAAGATGATAATGACCTAGAATATTTTGCCAAGTAAACACAAATAGTTCAATCAGACAATTGTAGATTGTGCATAGAGGAATGGTCAAAGATCCCTTTCTATGTATGCTTCAAATTCCATAAGTGTTATAGGATATAGGTAAACTATGGGTTATGGAAAGTATTATATCAGGTGCTGTTTTGGGTTTGACGCTGATATGTCTAAAATATATTTAAATGTGAATGTACTCAATTTAAATTGTTGGTCTGAATTGCTCAGTGTGAAGCAAGCAATAAATAAAAAGTGAACATTTGATCTAAATTGTATTTAGTACCAGTAGTTTTGGTGGTTAAAATAGATTATGCCCACATACACTATAGCACCAATGGTAAACATTTCATACAGTTTTTTTCCTTGCTGACATTTTTAGACAAATATATGTGAACGTCCCACAAACTCTGCAGTACGTCACATTGGAAGAGTCTTGAAAATCCCCTCCTAAATGCTATCAATCCAAAGTGTTGTCTCAGTAGAGCAGATGATGCAAAAAGTACGCTACTCAAATTGGCATATTGCAAAAGGTCAGGATCGAGGTTCCCTACCGACGTGTCGGTGACTGTACTCGTAACTGTGTGGATTTGTGTGTATTTATACAAATTCACAATATTGATGAGTCAGTGGAAAGTAACACACAGCCAACCAAACAGGAGAAGGAAGCAGCAAATGTTATCAGCATGAACACTCTCACCATGAGCTCTTAGAGAAGCACCAGCTGTGTTTACAGTCATCCCGTTATCCGAGAGCTTGCAAGGTAAACTTTGCAATAAGTCCAAATTTGTGTCAGGCACATTTGAGTTGTCACACGTCTTCATACAGGAAAAAAAAAATCTAAAAAGTGATTAGGCATTATTAGAATGTCTAATTGCATATAGGCATAGCAGGACATCAAAGAAAACAAACTTTAAAGGGGACCTAAAATGCTTCCTTGAGCAAGTTTAGGATGCAAAATATGTTCACTACATTTTTGCACAAAATTATTTTCAGATTATGAGATTTCACCTGGTCAATCCCTAATTTGATCTCCCTAATCTCCCTAATTTGAGCTCCTTTTCAGAATTAGTTGTTACACTTTACACGCATGAAAATGTTGGCAGATTATGCTTGCCGCATATATCTAGATATCTTTTATGATTTTTTTTTTTTTTCAAATGTCTCCACTGAGGGTAAATAACGGTTATTTCTATTTAGATTTTTATTATATATTAGGTGTCAGATCACTCTCAAAGCCAACAGCAATACATGCTGTGCGTAATCTAAATAAATTAAATTTCAGTTTTGGAATCAGAAGTGGGGGCCCAACATAAAATCCTGCTCTGAGTCTCTTATCTGCCTGTTGGCAGTGTGCTTTCATCACACTAGACAGAAGAGTCCAGTGTAGGTGTGTATTTCCCTGAAAACACCTGAAGAAGTTTTCAGATTGTGTGTGACTTCCAGAACTAGAGCGACGCAAAAGTTAGTCGAGACGCTTAAGCTTTTTCCTCAAAAATCAAGAATTGAGTTTTTTTATTTTTTTGAAGAAAAAGCGTTGTGAAGTATTGTTACATTGCTGTCATCTGCAATCAAATCTGATGTGGCTTGATGGTGCACACAGTAATTTTGGTAATTTATTGTTGTGATAACAGGAATTGTAAGCCAGTGAAAGCTGACAACCTTTAGGAAGTCTTCATTATTCAAATAATGACAACAATTAAAATTAACTACCTACCAATTTGGTTTAAGACCTGGTAATTTGACTTTTTTTTTTTTTTTTTTTACTTTATTCTTAAACAAGCCTGCTGAGCATTAACAGCTATATAAGATGATATTACAGAAATATTTGCCTGTATGCATGTGTTTCTTCCTGCTCTCCCTAAGTCAGCCATAGTAGGCCAGTTAACAGTAATTACGAGGGTTCTTGTTAATTAGCGAGGAGCACCCAGCTGTTTCAGCCCCAGAAGACAAAAGGGCCTTCAGAACACACTCAAACGCTCATGCTCACACAGACATAGACAATCGCTCATGCGCACACCTGAGGGAGTCTTGGTAAAATGTCAGGGCTGTTCAGATTGTAATTACAGGGAGATTTGCTGCCTCTCTCACAAAGCTGAGATAAACCACCTGACTGACATGCACAGACGTGTGCACGCACACTCACAAACACAAGCAGCACAGGAGCATTAATGCTCAACTTTTGCAGTGAATCAATGCCCAACTGCGTCCTCTCGACTCTACACGTCTGATTTTTAGATAGAAACAATTAGCATCACAGAGTTTTGTATTCCTGCAAACCTTTGGCAGGAGACATTACTTTATATCACCGTTTCATACATCACAACACCAAATTTGAATGTATTTAATGGGATTGTATGTGATAGAATGGGGCCGCCATCACCAAGGATGATACCAATACCAAGACACTTAAAGATCCTTCCAATCTGAAAACAACTTTCTTACACCAAGAGTACAGAAAAGGATTTGTAGGATCAAGAAGACTTTTGACAAGCACAAAAAGTATTTTTGTAAAATATTCTTCTGAAATAAAGATTTTTAACTACTGATGACAACTGTGATAGTTCAAAGTTGTCAAGGAATCCATGTACTTTATCCATTTCACTTGTTCTATTTTGTACAGAGTTCAGAAGATGACAAGTCATCAAATATTAGCAGATCTTGTCAAACAATACCACTATTACCCATAATTTTAAAAGTTTTTAGATTTTTGCTAATAAGTAAGCAGAAATTTTGGAATTGCTGAAGTTAGAGCCAATTGCTGCACATTTCCACAGCAGCTTCCTTCTCAGGCACTTGGAAGTACTTGTCCTTGTTTTGGTCAAGAGAGTCATATGATTAAAGGTGGAACTGACAGAATTTATGAATTGTTATTAATTTGTTCTCCCTAGTCATTACGACCTAGAATGATGATAAAGTTATTTTATTTTTCATTTTTTTATGGTGTACTTGTGTGTTGTTGTCTCTAGAAGTGAATAAGAATTTTTGATATTTCTGGAAACCTAAAGTATTTTTGATGTGAGGTTTTTATTAGTTTGTTTTTTTTCAAGTAATTTAAGAATTTTCTATATTTATGGGAACCTAAACTATTCTTGATGTATTTTTTTGTCTTCTGCAAATTGGTTCTTGAAATCTTTCATCTGCTCTACACAGATGTTTCCTAATTAGCTTAATAACTGTTCTGCTCTCAGTCAATTGTACTCCAGGCCTGTGTATGAACATCTGTAAGCCTACTGTGTTTAAATGTGCTAACAGCAGCCGTAAGCTGAAACACACATTTTTAAAAAGCTGATTGATCCACCTTCACTGCTGGTTCTTGGTATGCCTGATTTTCTTAATTGTGCACACATTACTTTGTTTAAAGATTTTAAGCAGTGCTTACTGATATTCTCCATTTTATTCAATAGACTAAAGGGCCCAGCATGGTTGGACGGCAGTCGAACTGTCAGTGAGTGGCCACATGGTTTTTGGATGTTCATTTCCACACGGACTTACCACTGTCCACAAGACCCAGAGAGCCGAGCTCCTGTGAAACCTCTCCCGCTTCATTATACATGATGTTTTGCCATAATGTGTGGTTAACTGTACAGTGAACAAAATTATCACAGCACTAGAACATGACAAAATCAGGAATAAGTCTGCACCGGAGTGTTTTAAGCTATTTGCAGATTGTGAAAGTGTGGACTGCTAGCATTCTAGTAATGTCAAAATCTGAAATCAAAATAAAAATGAAGATAAGGTCATTTGAATGTTGGCACTCTGAGCTGTTTTCTCGCTAATCTTGTTTGCAAAGTTTGTTCCCTAACCAGATGAACTACTGGGGGTGTTAAAGGCTATTCATTTTTTACATTATTTTTGCTATAACCCCACACTCTAGCATTGACTGTCAACAGGTGGGACTAGGAATTTGTACTGACAAACGTGAGCTTTTGCCTGCCTTAACTGAGTTTTCAGATTTTGTCCAGTTTTCCAGTAAGGCTGTGAGCTTCTGTCATGCGAGCCTCATGGAGTTGTTGTGAACTCTGAACTTCGGTGCACTTATACCATGCCTATTTACCCACTGGAAGGACCAGGTTTTGAAAGCCATTTCACAATTCTGAGCCACCGTGTGGGCTCTCACAGCATCCTGAGAAAATATACACTGAAGTGTTTGTAATGTGACAAAATGGAAGGGTTCTTTTAACCTTTGTACTTTATACACGCTGAGATCACACAGATCTTTTCCATACGACTTTATCCAAGACAAGACATGCGCCTTTTCAATTTCACATTCTGGCAAGTCTGGTGAAAGACTTAAACACAGGAGTCTTTAGTTGTGCAACTGCAACAAATCCTTCAATCAGGCTCAGCCTACATGAAGCAAACACTTCTAATTCAAAGCAACTATGCAAATTACATGCAATCCAATCCATTTGATTCCATGCAATCCCATTAATTTCACTACAATCAAATTACAACTCAGTCCAATGCTTTCAGATTCAGATATTTATAAACAGGCCACCTCAACTCAACAGAATACATCTCAAAACAATTTCCATTTGGCAATATTATTTTTTTATATTTTTTATTATTTCAGATATATACATCATCTTTATAACTACTATCCTCTGCAGTGATTTTACAGATGACTCCCAATAAGAATTTTCTATACATCTGCAGAAAAAAAAAAACTCCAGGAAGTAGAAGCCATTTCTCTGTAGGAGGTCTGTGTGTTTCAGCTGATGCCCATTTCCAGTTGGATTCTATCAGTTTCCACAAGTGTGTCCAAGTGTCTGAATCTCTGTGTGACTGAGTTTGGTAAATGTGAGCTGGACAGGTTCCTGGGAGCATGCTGAGCCGGAGGAAGAGGCACAATTATAATTTCAGCACCCCACTGTTTCCACCATGGTTATGGCGGTTGCTGAAAATCGCTGCGCTCATTTCTCCCGGCGCACCTAGTTGGAACACTTCTGCTCCAAGGGCAAGCGTCAACATCACGGGTCAGTTCACTTCAGTCAAACCAAATGAAAGAGGTAAAGATGGCAACCACCAATGGCTCACAAAAAGCATTCTTCAGTGTTTTACTTTATTCGTTTTCTACCTTAAATGTCACACCGTGATCTTCACATGTGCATTATTGTCGCTTGTCGTACCAGCTTAATGTACGGTGGTGCTCAAAAGGGCCAACCCTGGCCAAGTATTTGGAACGGAGAAGATTAGAGGCTTTGACGCGGACAATTTGGTCTAGACTTTTCACACAAAAGAGTTTCTGTTTGTAGATGTATTCACACAGAGGGGGAGTGTATGTCTACAGCACTCTGGAAGCAGGACGTGATGCAGAAAGTGCCCAGTGGGAAATGAAATGATTTCTTCTGACACCTTGAGAAACTGCAGATGTGTTGATATTGAACATATTTGTGCACATCTAAAACACAAAAGAGGAAGTTGTGGATGTTTTGCTGCTACATAGACAATGTGTTACTTAATCAACACCCACCCATCCATCCATTTTCTTCCACTTATATGGGGTTGGGTCGTGGGGGCAGCAGCTTCAGGAGGGAGACCCTTAATCAACACATTTACAAAAAATATAGGGTTGGAAATTTTTTTTTTTACAGGCATCATTGTATTTTAAAAAGCAGGATTTAACAAGAGAAGGCTTTTAAAAGCAAAATTATTTAAATAATTCATTTCCCAAGGTCGAATCTGTATAAAATCTGCTGACACCTTTCAAGCTAAAGAAATGCCACGTCAAGCCAACAGTTGTTCCTGACCCCAAGCTTCTCTAATTTTGACAGCAAAGCATAATGTGCTCTACAATTTTGCAAGAAATTTCAACTGATACTTGAACATAATTACTTTCCATGCCTGAACGACTAAAGTGCAGATACCCACCGAGACAAATCATTCAAGCAGTCTAGAGCAGGGGTGTCAAGCTCATTTTCATTTTGGGCCATATCAAGATCATGAATGACCTCAGAGAGACGGTTGTGGCTGAATTTATTGATACAACAGATTAACAAACTGCTAAAACATTAATAAATAGCTGTCTCTGCATTCAATGAGCACCTCTTAAATATTGATCATCTTTTCATATTGATGCAATTTGGTGGTATGCATAAAAAACTTCGATTTGACTGATAAAAAAAAAAGAAGTACATAACTTTCATCTTGAAGGTTCTATTTATGGGGCCACATAAAAAGCTACGGTGGGTCGGATTTGAATGAATGAGTAAATGAATATACTTTATTAATCCCAAGAGGAAATTGACCCCTAGGCCTAGAGTTGGACAGATTGTCTAGAGAAAAAAATGATTCATCTGGCAGCTGTAGGCTCAGGTGATGATTTTCAAAATGCCCTTTTAAGAATTTCATGTTTGATAATATAAAAAAATATATATTTACTGTTAGGAAATTATTAATCTTATGGTTTATGCATAAAATTCAAAAAGAAAAACTGAATGATTTGGGATTGTTTTTGTAATTATTTGTCAGTACTATAGCAAGACTACATGGTGTGTAAGTGTTTTATTTTTGTACTCATCCATCCAAGCATAATCGGGTTCAGGATATTTTGAAACTCCCTGAAGTTTATGACTTAGCTTCTCTGCTCTACCACAGAGCTAACGCAGGTTTTTGAAAGCTGGTCTGTGGTCACGCTCGCTCCCTGACCGAGGTCAGTGTTTTAAGGGGTGGGTCTTGTTCTGATGTCTCTTGCATGAAGGTCACATTCGTGCAGGTGCACGGCGGAGCAGCGCGTCCCCACTTCAAAGTACTTTGAATCTACATGAGGATCTTTTGTAGTCAAATAGAGCCTTTGGCAGGCATTTCCTCCCATCATATGAACAGCTCTTTCTACATGGATTTATTATGTCTTACATGTTAACTTGACCTCTTCTGTTAACTGTCTTTTATTAGCTTTATAAAAGAGAGGAAAGCCTAAACAATACATTTTCTTCTAATAGCCGTATCTTCAGTATGACCAGCTCTTATTACTATTGAGAGCCAGGAATTACTGACTCAAGATTGTACAAATCTGTTCCCTGAAAATAATTGCATCGTCCATTATCACAATGATCTCAAAGCTTAGGAAAATTAAATTGAGGTATGCTTTGACTTTTACTTTGTGTTTCTGCTCTGAAAGTACAAATGAATGTTAATCCTTGATAGTTTTTTTTATTATTATTATTTAAAGAAATGTACAACGCATCAAAAGAGCTTAATCTGAGATTTAAACGTGAAGATGTGGATATATACGCCCGAGAAATCATTGAATGTCAATCTATATCAGTTGTTGATGCTGTACTATAATCAGTTGTGTAATGGGTTGAACATGCTCATAATGACACACACAGTGTGAAAAATAGGTATTCAGCATTTATATTTATTGAACTGAAAGTCACACATGTGACTTAAACTAAGTTATGTGACATAAGTGTAATGACACAGGAAGATGAGCCCATTCAATGAAATTTAATTCATTTTTTTGTATTTTTGTGACAACTTAAAGACATCGACCTAGTTTCATTCTTTGCTTAGATGCATGATATTTTTTTTCACAGAAACGATCGTCAAATGATGAAGTTTATTCGATGCCCTCTGCTGCTCAGATTTTACCTTAGATTTTCAGTTTGGTTCAAGTTGAGGGATTGACTACTGGGGCAACTCTAGGAGATTTAGTTTCTTGTATCTCAAAGCAATTGAGAGTTTTTTTGGCTGTATTATTGTCGAGTTGGGAAGAAAAAAAAACAACTTTGTTTCATCTTCACATTTTTATCAAAAATGTCCCTGTGCATTTCTCTATTCCCTTTTCCTTCACGTATATGAAATCTGGCAGTATTATATACAGAAAAACAGCCCTGCAACATGGTGTTCCTACCGCCAATCTTCACCATTTGTATGGTGTCATCTGGGTTTTGTGCAATGCTATTTCTCCCTCAAACAGGGTGTGCAATATAACATGAAGACTTGCATTTTGGTATCGTATGACCAAACTGTATTCCTGTCACAAAGTTCCCAGCCGCAGGGTTTAAAGTTCCTACATACAAAAGTTATTTCAGTTCAGTGTATTAGTTATCGTTTTCACTGCTGAACGGTGAGTGCATTCTGAGAAAATCCTCTGTTCATGACTCATTGATGGTGAACTTTTGTTTTTTCCACTTAAAAAGTCTTGAAATGTTCTAGTGAGCACTGCTCACTAGGGTTCAATGTTATGAAATATGTCAGCAACATTGTTATTGTAAATCACAGTAATAGCACTTTTTACAGGAGACCTCTTTGCTTAAACTCATCACGAGATGCTTAATAATGAGAGATCTTTGTATACGTCATCCAATATGCCTAAACCAGCTAATGGATTAGCTGCTCTTTTTCTTGGCTTTCTATGCCTTTTTGCATCTCGGTTTTTTTTCATGGGTTCAGTGCTTACTCCATGCTGAATAAGTAGCAGACTAATTCATTTTCATAAGGTTTTCTGGGCACGTCTCATTAGGAGGAGACACCAGGGAAGACCCAGAACTCACTGGAGTGACCATGTTTCCCTTTCTGGCCATGCAGCGTCTTGGGATTGCTCAGAATGAGCTGGAGAGTGTCATTGGGTTTCCCTTCTGAACTCGTTACCATGGCAATTCCATCACTGATAAGAGAAAGACAGTGGATAGATGGCCTTGAGTCCTATAAACATATTTGCAGAGTAAAATGTTGTAGTGATCACTATCTTTTTCTCCACTAAGCCACCTCAAATCAAAATTGTGCTACTTGGACTAGGTCGGCTCCTAACAGTAATAAAATATGTCCGTCATATTATTTTTTTTATATATTGAGAAACAGAATAGTAGAACATTTGACAGATACAGAGGGCAGGTGGAAAATTAAAATGCAAATTCATGAGAATTTAAATCCTGATTACAGAATCAGCCATTTGTTTGTTTTTAGCAGACTTCAGCTAATGAAAGAAATGTGAATTGGTGGTATTTTAAAACCAACAGGAATTATTTGAACTAGCTCTTGTGAAGCCTACAGTTTTGCACAGCACCGCATATGTGGATGTAACTGAATAACTTTATATTTTAGTACATGTATCTGTAATTATTACAAATTATTTAACCTCATCCCCAAAAGAAACTTTCAAGGCTTCAGTGATGTGATTTTTGAGTTTATTCTGTCACTCTGACAGATTAAAGCCGATTGCTCGACTGACTTTTCCTGATTATCATGAAATACCTGTAATGACACCATGTGTCTGCAAGACGCTACAAAAGCCAGCGAGATAAGTTATTTTCTGCTTCAAGTATCATAAAGAATTCATAATAAGCTTGCAGATGTGGCTCGACAACAGCTTGATGTTAAATGGATCGTTTTTGTATCTCTCCCACAGAGGATGTCACTCACAGCCTTAAATAAGTTTTGTTTCATGAGACACAGAATTAAAACTCAATTTTCCACTTATTGTGAGCTGTCCAGCGTCAACGCAAAAATGTCATGTTAGCAACAGATGCTCAGCAGTCTACAGTTCAAACACTCAGTCAGCTCACACGCAGTTGACACTGCATCACGGTACATTAGCTTAAATGGTTGTGCTCCGGCAAAAACATAAAATTTCCAACAGCAAAGACGAAAAAGAAAAACTCTTTCTGTAAAACCAAACGTGACAGCTTCTTCTCAAAACTGCTCAAGGCCTGCAGAATAGTTAGAATATTTAATGCCGTCTCCAAAGCTGAGTTCTCTCACGGTCAAAATGCTTTATGTGAAGTTTTATTATTCCACCATCAATATTATTTATTTGCCTGGAAACAATGTTACGGATAAGGGTGCAGTTCCGTTAATTAAAAAAAAAAAAGCAAAAAGTTTATTCATTTAAAAATGCTAAACAAGTTCATAAATATTACACACAGAGTGGTATTTCATGAGGGTTTTACAACTATTAATTATGGGCTGGAGTTTAAGAGTACTCAAAAATCTGTTTCTCATAACACTGAAATATGACATTAAAAAGATTAATATAGTAGTCATATCACTGGGAAGTTGAGTGGAAGAAAAACTGGTAGAAAAAAAAAAGATGGACAAGTGAATAACTGCAGCTTTTGCTGGGAAGCAAAGGACATTCAAGAAAAGCTGTGGTTCTTGCCGAAATCCATATAGTGTGAATTTAGCCCAGATATTTACTTCTTCTAAATTTTCCATAGATATGCTTGAACATAACACTCTGGACAGCTAGCCTCTTTAACAGTTCCCATAATCATGTTCCCCACAACTAAATAAAATCATGCAATACTCTAATTTCCAGAGAATCTCAAAACTACTATAATTTTGGCTGGGCCACAATTTTCAAAATCAACTGAAACATAAATGCTAGCAAATATCCCTCTATGTGTAAATATTATTTTAGACATAGAAGTGTAATTTTGCATCTTCTCAAAAATAAAGTTCACAAAAAAATGTTTATATATTAATTTTCCAAAATGGTCTATATACGTGTGTACAAAAAACGAATATAGCCAATATTGCCTCAGTTAAAAAAAGTGAGTAGATTCATTGTGGATCCCGCCTTTGATGATGTTCTTTGGAGTGCTTGAATTTCGTTCTTTTGCAGAAATTTGATCAATTGCATGAAGTCAGGGGAAACATCTTTTGAACACAGTGACCTTTGAGACATATGTGCAGACCAGTGCTCCTGTTGGCTGGCAGGATTGTAATTCTGTTGCGTCCTGTTCTATAAAAGGCACAAGTCTGATACAGTGACTCAGTACCTTTTATCTTTCAGTCCCTTTTTTTGACTTTTATCGTTCTGTTTCTTTTGATCTCAGAAACTCATTTCAACTCATTCTCTATCGAGTGCTTGGATGTTCAGTGCTCTTTGGAACAGCCTTTTGCCTCCATTGTTTGTCGAGAAACAGACTCAATTACCGCCAGGAAGCTGCTGTGGCAAAGATCGTGAAGAAATCATTTTGTAAACTGAGGCGTCTCTTTAGTACCAAATTATTCTTTGTCCGAGAGGCGTTTTAAATCAACTAAAAGGAAATGCAAAGATTCTTAATTTTTTTTTTTTCTTATTTCTATGACGTAGTTTATACAGAGTGACCAAGACTTTCATCGGGTAACAGGAAGATTGACATACTGCAGCAGAGTTCCTTTGTTTCTTTAATGCACTGGATTGCCAAAAGGCTGCCTCATTTACCGCAACGCTGAGGTTTCATTAAAGCAAGTCATGCTTGCTTTAATAAGCATGACTTATTAAAGCAAGCAACCCTACAAAATGCCAATAACAAAAACAGTCATGGTACAAATATTTTTTATCCTTTTAGGACATTTTTATGAATTAGATAAATACCGTTGTGTTTGAGTTATTTTGTGAAATTGAGGGGCTTTTTTAGACGTCTTTAGTGGAATTTATGGTTTAAGAAATTTCCTCCTTTTAAGAGTCATTGCCGAGTCTTATTTGAAGGCAAAAAATTTGATGTGATTTAAAAATACATCTAAAGGAGGATGGCATTGAGAATAAAAATGTCAAAACTGTCGTTAGGGTTTTTTGTTGATTTTGTTATTTGATGTGCATTTAATCAACTTAATGCAACCTTATAATTTTGACAAGTCCATGAAAAAGAGTAGGAATGCTAAAAAAAAAAACAGCAGGAAAAGTATATCACAGGAAGTTTACTGGGCAGAAAATGCATCTTCTTTAAAACTTAAAAAAATGGAGTTTAGATAAACTGTTATGACACTAGAAAACAGATTAACTTCCCTCAAGGCGTAGAGGGAAGTTAGTGAAACTTTTGGTTGAAACATGCAATATGAAACATAAAACCCATAATTTGATTGTTTGGAAACGGGTTAGGCAGGCTTGGTCGACATAGGTTACACTTCAGGATTGAAATTCTGAGATTTATAACTATTCTCAATATACAGGAGCAGGAATTGGATATAACCTAATTTTACCTGGCAACCTTGGACGTGGTTATTTTGGTCTCTCAATGCGTGACGCTGTGATAGAAAAGATGAGATACATATGTTTGAGCTTTAATTAGCATCTAACAGGAAAGTTTATTCTTCTTCTGTGTGCCCAACCTTCTCTATGCCAACAATGTCATAAATAGCCACAACATCATAAATATATATGAATGAGAACAGTTTTATTGTAAACCCCGTCTGTTTATACAGTATATGAGTACAGACAATAAGAGAAGTAAATGAAACAGGAGCTAGATCACGCTGGTGCCGTCGACTCACCTTAGAGCATAAATTATTTCAGTTTTAATGTGTGCGAGCTGAACTTTGAGCCAGTTCCTGTGAAGCATGAACCCACAATAAAAAGCTGGATGTTTTGTATCACAGAGCTCTGCTGTCCAAGTAAAAATCTGCAGCAATTGGAAAATCTATAATGGTCAAGCACTAAACTACAAAGGTGAGAAACAGCCTAGGGCCAATTTATACAACGTGTGGCGATGACAGAATGGTAGGATGTATACGGCTGTAGTCATGCAGTGAAGCATCTGCTGTCTGCCTGAGTCAGTAATGCTGAGTACGTAGGACCTGTGTGTGAAGGAAACAGAAGGCCAGGGTCAGAGATTAATACGTTTAATGTTGTCCACACCAAAACCCTGTAGTGAATTTCTTTTTTTTCCTTTTACGTGATGAGGACAGAGTGTGCTGTGCAGGTACTGTTGAAACCAGATATTTACATACACTGAATAAAAAGATACAAAGGCAATCCAAACTTTTCTTGTTTTAGGTTAGCTAGAATTACCAAAATTGTTTCCATTAGCTAAAAGCCAGAAAACTTGGATGCTTTTTAGATTTTTTTTTTTTCTTTTAGTAGCTTTCCTCAAATCCAAAGGTTTACATACGTTTGGGTAGTATCAGGGATAGCTGTTCTAAAATGTATGACTTCAGTCATGCAAAGTTCAAACCTTTTTGGCTTCCTTCCACAAACTTCTGATAGCTTAACTTGCACATTTGAGTTAATTGGAGGCTTACCGGTGGATGTATTTTAAGGCCACACCAGAAGCACACTCTGTTATTTGACACAATGGTAATGTCAAAAGAAATCGGTGTAGCTGTACAAGTCTGGTTCATCCTTGGGAACAATTTGCTGATGTTTCAACGGGCCGTGTTCATTTGTTCAAACAATTATATACAAGTATAGATGATGGGAATGTCTCACCATCATAATGCTCAGAAAAGAAACAGGTTTGGTGTCCAAGAGATTAATAAACTTTGATCCAATGTGTGTAGATAGACCCTAGAAAAAGTCAAGGACCTTGTGGAGATGCTGGCTGTAGCAGTAGGTAAGACGGCGCCATTATCCACAGTCAAACTGCCCTCTGCCAATCTGAGTTGAAATGCCAAAAAAGAAATCTTTACTTCAAAAGACATTTAAAAAAACATACAGATTGCTGTCAAGAGGAATGGGCCAAAAGCCCAGCAAACTATTGTGACTAACTATTGTGAGGAAAACAAAAATGTTTGACCTAAGTCAACAGTTTAAAATGCCATTATTCCTGATCCTGACCAAATGTATGTAAACTTTTGAATTTGAGGAAAGTTACAAAAAAGAAACAAAAAGCCTTTTTCTAGCTAAGTTGTCCAGTACGTGAAACATTGAAATAATTTTGGTAATTCTAACTAACCTAAAACAAGAAAAATATGGACAGATTTAACTTCAGAGAGTGAGAAAAAAATGTGCCTCTCTCTTCGGTGTAAATATCTGTTCTCAACAGTACACTACACTTCCGTGCAAATGACGCTAACAGCACACTGCAAATGTCTAATACGAATGGGAGTGTTTTAGTAAACACGAGTTGCATGAGTGTTTGATTTTGCAGGGGGCTAAATGCTAGCGACAGTCCCTGCTTTCTTGGTTTTGGCCTGCTGAGCCATCCTCGTTTTGGGCATGCTGACGGCCACTGAAGCATGACAGCTTTTAAAAATTCTAGTTTTAGGGAAGACTTGTGCTGAATAATGCTGTAGAAAAAAAGGACTGCAATCGTTTGGCTTTGCAGTCTCTTTGGAGGAATTTTACTGCCGACTACAAAGGACCAGTTTGCTTTCAGTTTACTTGTTTCATAGAAGAAGAAAAAAAAATCTGCCCTAAAAAGAATCAGAGTATTGTGTGAGGATGAATAAAGCATTTGCCTTATGACAGGCATAAAGGTAAGTAATAAAAAATTGGGGGGAAAAGAGACGAGAGTTGAGCCGAGGAGAGATGTTAGGTAAGCAGGTGACAGCAGTTGCCTCCAGCTGTGAACCGAGTGCGCCCAGAAACAGCCTGACAGGGCCTGCTGGGGAAATGAGTCTTCTTTGGGAATAAATCCGACAAGCACTTGCATGCACACGTGCATGCACGTACGCACACACGGATAAGAAAGCATCTCCTGCACAAAGAGACACACACAGCCATAGACAGACTGAACAACAGTACAAAAAAGCTCCCAAGGCGCAAGACTCTGAGAGGAAATACATCATTATACAGGAAGGAATGCATCACCTGCAGAGCTCCAAGACTCCAATGAGAGATTGGGGGAAAAAAAAAAGGTGAGGCAGCTTACGCATGCAAATGCAACTTAATGATTATCCATTAATACAGTATCATTAGTGCGATAATGAGGATTCAAATCCTTGCTCGCAAAGATATTAATCAATATTGTTATAAAAGTGGTTTGGAGCAGGAAACAGTTATTTAATAGTACTAATAAAGTCAATATGCTACAACAATGAGCACAGCAGCGTGAGGTGAGGAGGCAGGGAGGGTTTTGTTTGTGTGCTCAGATACCACGGTGCATATGATGTGCGTTGACAGCCTCGTTTCTATGCGGTTTAGGGCAACACGGGCACAACTGTCATCACACACCAGGTCTAAACACAAACCACCACACAAAAACACCCGCTGTCGCTTCCCTTTCCGTGTCTTCTAGATACCATGTGTGCTCTGTTGTGCATTTTTTATGGTGGGGGAGTTTAGCGGCGGGCGGTGGGGGAGGACGGGTGATTTGCATGCTTTGTTACCCGATGCCTCTTAAAAGATTAATCACACCAATTCCCCTTCCTCAAAGTTAAAAAATACATGAACACCTCCATCTATAAATTATGCTAATACAAATGTGGGAAAGTTGAGGAGAGGAAATTGTAGCATCTGACAACAGTGAGTGTGTTTAGGTTCATTGATGGGTCATCTGTCCACTGAGCATTGTCTTGGGTCTTTTTTAAATGTCTGTACATCTATGTTTAAATTATTATGTTTTCATAAACGCAGCAATGATTGATTTAAAGAGATAAAAGCTAAACAATTGCCACTGCCTGCTAATAAGTCCCTTTAGGCACCAGGCTCTACTGTGATGTTTCCGTAAACCTTCTCTGACACAGATTATGTTACACATTTGTATTCGTTATAAAAAACAGCTGTATTTTTTATGAATCTCAGTTTGGTTTAACTTGCATAAAAATAACTAAACTAATGGGGGTTTTATAAAAACCCATTTCCTCTATTACCCCTTTAAATCAATACAAAGACTCACACAAGGCAAATCTGCTGATAAACCATGATGTGAAAAAAAAACTCTTAAATGTGAAATGTATCTTTGCATAACCTCAATAATTTCACATAAGTTGCTTTAAAAATAACTGCAACATTTCTTTTTTTTTTTTTTTACTTTTGATAGCACAATTGCCTTGCAGCAAAATCGTCCTGGGTTTTTTCTGCGTGGAGTTTGCACATTCTCCCTGTGCCTTCGTAAGTTCTCTCCAGATACTTTTTTTTTTACAATGGGGTTCTATTAATTTTGTTAAATTCAGAAATTTAAAGCACTGGCCTGCAATGTACATGCACTGTGTGGTAGAATTTATTCTGCGTCACAAATAAAAATAAA
Organism: Poecilia reticulata; assembly: GCF_904066995.2. NCBI lineage: Eukaryota > Metazoa > Chordata > Actinopteri > Cyprinodontiformes > Poeciliidae > Poecilia > Poecilia reticulata. The sequence goes on from NC_088840.1 coordinate 16,257,902, forward strand.
AAAAAAAAGACACATATATAGGTGAGTTTTTTCTGCCAAAAAGTGATTAAGGTAAATTTCCTGCCCAACAAAATGCAATTTCTGGCTGAAATTACTTTGTTTTACTCAAAGGAATTATATCATGTAGTTAAGGTTTATAAAATGTAAAATTCTAAACATGTGCTTCAATTCCCTTTTGTGATTTCACACTAGCTCTATTATAGTAGATACATACATACATAGGAATAAATAAAGCATTTTAGTGACAAGAAACATAGACTGCAATATTTCAGCTGTTTCCTCTGTTATGCACCTTCTTGCCCACATATGTTGATAATTCTTTTAGTAAACACAAAAGTGAGCATCGTCTAAAATGGGAATGACAGCTGCAACAGTTGCAGTAACTAATGTTTTTCATCCACATTAAAAAGAAAATACAACAGAGAGCATCACATAAAATCATATGACTTTCAGAGTCTCAAACTTGTTTGCACCATGGATCTGTCCTTGTTGCCGTGGATCATGCCTCGTTTCATGCCAACACATGATGACTATTATTGTTCAATACTAGAGCAACCTGTGAGTACAAAAAAGAACCTGTTAAAACTAGATTAGCAAACGAGCATAACCCATTAAAACAATTATCTTCCAACCTGTCCAACTAATAGCTTTTTGAATTGCTGGATGATGAATCTGAACTAAAAGTTAATTGCAAGTTAAATTAACATCACAAATTAAAAAGCCATGCTAATATCATTGTGCATGGAAATGGCCCATCATTACTTTTGCGATTAATTAAAGCTTTGTATCACATTCATGAGGATTATCTGGTTCATCTTTTACACATTGTTACCTACAAGTGTATACGATAGCAATACATTCATCATGTCCATTCATCAAGACCCTACTGGTGTCATTAGCCAATGCTGTATTGAGAATATAATAAAAAAAAAAAAAAAACATGTAATGATTGATGTATGCTAAATCACTCCTATTATCTCCAGAATGGGTAAAATGTGAGGCAGCCAGGAAGCAGGTAGTCACTTTACTAAAACTAGATTAAATAAAAGCCAAGGTACTCTAAAAAAAAAAAAAGTGTGACCAAATCTTCGGTTACTCTTACTTGAAATGATTTTGTCTGCTTTTGTTAGAATCTTTCACATTTTCTATTTTATGTACTCTAATGGCTGCAAATACAGTCTTGAGAGTTGTGTGAAAGAAAGGAAACCAGGATTTTAGAAAAAAAAAAACATTTACAATCAAATTGCACATGCAGCAACTTGCTGGCCAACACTGAGGGTGCTGCAATGTTTCTATGGTTGGGAGGTTGTTCAAGGTAGAGTCGGAATTCAAGCATAGATAGTTTACTCTACTTTATGTCTCCCTGATAATTTATTGTGGATTTAGTTTATTGTAATCAGGTTTGAGCAGTTGCACAAGATGTTCGCCAGTCGCTGCTGCTGCTAGTCTGGGGACGAGGTGCGGGGGCGAGGTGTGAGGTAGGGGAAGGTCGGCTCAAGACTGCAGCTCCAAATGAGGAGCTTTGTGGAAACGGGCAGCACTTTGTGACAGCAAGCATTTAGGCATCCTCGAATAGCTGAAATGGAAGATTCAAAGATTCATAAATATGTATTAACGAATCAAAGCAACACTCCAGGTATATTTTTGAGGACCTTGGATATGATCAGTAGACATTGCCTGGAGCAGGACACTGACATGGCTGGTGGGATTATATTCGGACACCATTAATAGAGATCTCACACTATTAAATCTCACTGAATTAATGCAATAAATGCAATAGACATATGAAATAATCCCTTATTCCTCCAACTTAGCGTCTTATGTGCGCTACGGCCACATTGGATAATAAACTGAAGGTGAATCCCTGACTTTCGGAGTTTAAAAAACAGAATTAAAGTGTCTTTTCCATTTAATTTTATGGTTCAGAACTTGGACATTGCAACTTGCAAATACAGATCAATACTACAATAAACTACTTCACTATTTGCATCGTCAAACCTTTTGACAGTGGCAGAGTTTTCCCATCTTCCCCGATTTGCATTCATATTTTATATCAGTCATATTCCTCCCACAGAGCAGGAAAACAGTCATTGAGGGCATCTGTATCCACCACAAGGACAGGCTGACAGGGACAGACTCTGGCTGTCACAAGGGAGTGAACCTTTGACCGGCTTAGCTGTTCACATGGCCAGCAATCCATCTCCCTCCTGTGCGTATTTTTCCGAATTTATATCCAGCCTTTTCATATGTAAAGAAATACTTTTCCCTATAAGAGTTGTAACAGTTATTTCCGCACACCACAAACACCTTACACACAAAACAGGGCACCAGCTGGTGAGGAGACTCCCTGTCTTTGTTAATTTCTCATCTGCCTTTCTCGTAGTGCATCAGAGACTGAGGCACTCTGTGTGTGTGTGCGTGCGCGTGTGTGTGTGCATGTCTGCTGTCCCAGAGCATGTGTGTGTGTGTGTGCGTGCGTGCGTGCGTGTGTTGTGTGAGTTTGTGGCCATACCCTCAGGGTAACACTTGCTATCTTGGTGTGCCCAGATTATATTTATTCCTTAATAAGTTTGTATGTGTGCGTGTGTGAGTGTGTGCACAAAGACTTTACTTGCTCAACATGCACACGTCACGTCTACTTTTAATCATCCCTGAAATAATGAAGAGGCAATGGAAGACATTTTGTGCGTGTGTGTGTCAAAGACATGCAAGGCGTTGAGTTTCTGAAGGAATCTCATTTCTGTAAAATGACACCTTCCGATGATCAGGAACCTGTGGTTTTCTTCAATTTGATTGGCCTTTCAGGAAACCCTGATATTGGATTCCTTCAAGTATGCTATAGGAATTGGCACAGCATTTTTTTTATATATTCATAGCAATGACCATAACACAATCTATTTGTCAAGATAAAAAAAAAAAAAAAAAACTAAAGAAAGAGAAATATAACTTTTCATTACATTGCAATAAAATTACATTTGGATCATGCATGAAACAAGCTTTCAGCATTTCTGGATTGAGTTATTAAATTGTTACACTTATAACATTCTGAAAACAGATTTTCATAAAAGTCGGACGAAAAACTCAACTGTATCGTAAAATGTGCTATGGAGCTTCTGGGCCCTGTAAATGCTGAGTGTTTCTCTCTTTGTTCTAATTTGCGGGGCCAAAATGAACCCCTCTTTCTATTTAACAAGCCTGTTGATAGCAGAGACAGCTCAATAAGCGAAAGCCCATATTCCTGAAATCATACAAGGCAAAATCAAAATTTCAAAAAGGCATATTTTTAAAACAGTCCCCATTTAGGAAGTGCAAGAATTAGAAGTGTTCCCGGCTATATGAGGAAAAAATAGCTCACAAAAGAGATAAACTGACCTGTGCCCTCAGAGTATTTCACAGTGGATACTTTTCACAAACACAAACATGGATATTCAGAAAAGATGACAGAAGTGGGATAAAAGGGGCAATTACAAATTCATCACAAGACGAGGTCACCAGCAGGAGGTTAGAAAGAGAGGACTGGAAAGATGAAATATAAAATATATGAATTTGTCAAATCTACAGAACTTTAATCCCCCTACCACACTACTGCGTATCTAAATCACATTTCAGTGACAAAGGAATACATAAATAAAGTTAATTTCATTGATATGGCACCTTTGACAAATCAGAAAATCCCAAAGTACTTAACAATAGAAAATCCTGAACACAGAAGAAAACAAAAGTTAATACATATATCATGAGGCATAAAACTACCTTAAAAGTCATTATGAACAAACTGTTAGTGCCATTCAACTGAAAATAAGTTTAAAGTAAATGTCACTCCACTGTTAACTACCAACAAATTTGATCCATCCATCCACTGTCTATACTTCCTTTTCCTTGCAGAGACTGGGACTGGTCATTGGGCGAGCCAGATATGCCTTGAACAGGTTGCCAGTAACAGACACACACAGGACAAACAATCATGCACACACAGTTACACCTAAGGTCACTTTGGAGAGAACAATTAACCCAAAGGTCATCTTTGATACAATATAATTTGACACAACTCGCATCATGTTTGCCCCATTTATGTTTGACTTCTATGAAAAAAGAGCTATGTAAATGTTACAACAATGACCCACATATTATAGTACTTCAGCTCTTGTTGCACTATGCAGATGCTTTGACTTCACTGTAGAAAATACTTAAAGCAATTCATCATACGACAATGAAATTGTCCTCAGCATAACATACAGATTCATTTTAGGATCATCATTTGTATATTTAAAGGCACTAGTAGAGCACTAAAATAAGTTGATAGTAGGTAAGGTTACCTTTAAATATTGAGAAAAGTCAACTGATATGTCATAATAGTAAAATTGAGTAAAAGTTTAAAATTAGGACGATGGCAAAGAAACCTTTTTACCTCGTATTTTGAGTACATTAATGGAAACACGCAAAATGCTGGTCGGCAAATGTAAGGGAAGATTTTATGATGTGCTCCTCAGCTCTCTTTTCTTTTACATTACATAAGTTTTGTCATAAGATATGCCCTTAGATTGTCAAGAAAGCAGCAGGGGATGGGTCTTTCATGCTTGAGACTAAACCTTCCATTACTTTCCTGTACCCAGAACTTATCAGGATCAAAGCTGTCTTCTTTAACATCAAACACAAAGCCTGCTTTTCTTCACAAAAGGTAAATGGGAAGATCGTCTGTGCTGGTGCATAACAGCTCAAAACATCACACCTGGAGCTCAGACAACACTTTCTTTCCTTTGTTGGGAAACACTTAAAGAGTAGCAACCTGTTCTTACAAGATCATCAGAACCTATAAGACACGACCGCTGTCTGGAAACAGTCAGTATTTTTGGTTGTTGATTGGAGGAAAGTTCCACGTTTAGACGAGACACCTTAGCTTCCATCTCACCACATTTAGAAAACAGTAACCCTTCTCCGATAAACCAGGTGCTCATGTAGAAGTTGTGTTAAACTGAAAAGGTTAAGTAGCGCATGTAGCACAATCCTATCCACCAGGGTTTTTGTTATCTGCCCGTGCATGTGTTGACAAAACCCTTCAGCCATGCGTTCTGCGCATGTGTGCTTTCACACCTCCAGAGTACTTCACACTTCCACTCCTCAAAATAAAAAAAAATCTTACCAAATGCTCCGAGGCAGAGCTTTGGGTAATTAGGAGGTGCATTGTATGAGCAGGCGCTGAGGCACCACCCAAAGGCTGCCACAGGAAATTCAAGTATTTCTCAAACATGACTTTGTGTTTGATGAGGGAATGACATTATGCGATATAGAGCTCAAAAAGGTTGACTTTGCATAAACATAAACATCTGCTCTGATAAGTTTGAACAAAAATGTATTACATGAAAAACTATGAAAAGCTCAGAACAATTAAACTTTACCTTAAAGTTTTATGTTGGGTAAAGTTATAAAGTGCTTCATATTTTAAAAAAAACAAAAAAACAACAACAAACAGCTTCACATAATTGTTTTAAAAGGTCAAAATTAACCCTGGAGTGGCTTTCAGTAAGCAATTTCCTGGGAAAATGAGTGTTGCTTAGTTCAATAGGAGACAAAGGATTTTGATGAAATTATACAGAAAATGTTCAACACATTTCCCACACATCCGAGGTCATTGAATTCTCTCTTTATGAATTACAGCCATTTCCTACGCTGTCATCCTTTTTCACATCCGCAAAAGGCAATTGGTCTTTCGACCGATGAGCAATTTAATGGTCATGCAGATGTGGCCTGCTTCATTGTTGCTTTATGACAAATTAATGAGATAAAATATCTTCAGATAATTGGTGGCTGTTCATGAAAAATCTTAATTTGCTGTCTAAAAGAGTCAATATGATTAAACGAGGCAATCTTTCTGCCCAAACAACTCAAAACCAATTACAGACACAGTATAAGACTTGAAATTTGTTGAAGAAGCCGTTTCTTTAGAGCCCAAGGGACAAATAGGTGTGTTTTGTAACACCAAAAAATAAAAAAATTAAAATCACAGACATAATTCTAAGCAGAAAATCAAATTGAAAAATGCAACAGGTGAAATCACAGAAAAATAAAAAATAAAGTCTTGATAATTAGACCTAGTGAAATGTGGAGCAGTACATAGTTTTACTTACTGTCTGATTTTGCAATAATTTTACAATTATATGCATCAGAGTAGAGGAGACAGAGGTTATAAAGGGGTAATTTCTAATTAAGTGTATAGATGCGAGATTAGATGAATGCAAGTCAGGAGGGACAGTTGGAGCAACAGTACAGAACGAAGTAATAATAGCGACAAGAGAAATGCGAGATGACAGAGGTGAGAGAGTACTAATATCAAAGCCAAATGTTAACTGACTTGTGTTATGCCCTCCTCTCTGCCCCCACCATGACTTGCTTGACTTCCCCAGTCTCCTCTCCCCTGCTCTCCCCGCCGTTCCCTCTGTCTCTCCGAAGCATTTTTATGATCAAGAGGCTGACTCTGCAACAGACACATCTCCGCTCCCAGAGAAACCAGCCATAAGCCACAGGATTAACTGTGTGTTAGAGAGCCTGGGCTGTGCTAATGCTCAGTGTCAGAGTGCCCGCCAGACTCAGAGTGTACACAGCGTGCTAATCGTCCAAATATACGTCTGTTAGGGAGGAAGACAAAAACAAAAAAAATGTTACCTTGAAGTGCAGCACTAACGAGCAGTCTCAACTGTATGTCGAATTTCTGTGGATATCTGACAGCAGTGAGTGTTTACTCAAAATGATGAACTGGTCACTAACTTGGATAACTTATTACTGCTGGCTTGTAGATGAATATCATCAATCAAGGATTTATAATCAGGACCAGAGCTGTCCACAACTGCAATCAAGCTCTGATATTTGGTACCTGGATGCAAAATTTGACTAGCATTGAATTACCAGAAGCTACAAGGAGAATAACTGATACATTTCAATTTAGAAATGTTGTAGGAACACAGCACTGCATTTCTATGGACTGTCAATGTAAATTAAATGAGCTATTCTTATTCCTTCTGGTTTAATTCAGTTTACATGTGGGAGTCTGGCCTCAAGGAGAAGTGGTGACTGTCGGTTACTCTGCTGATGAGAACATGTAGATTACCTGGTAGTCTTTTGTTTTTGTCTGTAAATGTCCGCACAAACAGTGTGGTGGGTCTGCTAGCCATGCAAGCCCCTCTAGATTGGGGACACAGACCAAAAAAAAAAAAAAAACAAAAAAAAAAAAACAACTGAAGACCTGTTGGTTCGATTAATAATTACACAGGAATGATCAGATGCATCTTCTGATAAAATGGCTGTTACGATTCATATACCGTCTGTGAAACTGATGAGATTGCATCTCACAGATGGTGTTGAAACACAAATCTACTGCAAGGCTACAGGTTGAGAGGTAGAATGTGGCTCTCATCTCAAATCTGACAGCTTTAAACAAGAGTTAGAATACATTTGAATTGAGGAGACTGTAGGAAATAAGTAATGCATGTTGGTTTTTACCCCTCCAGTGTGACTGTGCACGTGTGACTTGGTATGTTTGGTGAGTAAATTAAGTCTCTGGAGCTACAGGACAAATCTGACAGAAGAAAGGAGCGTAGTGGGGGTGGAAAAGGTAGGTGCTGTGAGAGCGGAAAGGAATTGTTGAAAAAAGAAAAAAAGAAAAAGGAAAGCAGAACAGGTGACAAAGAACAGAACTGAAATACAGCAGTCTTTCAGAGCTTGAGATAAAGAATTGTTTAAGGCAGTTAAACCAGATTTATAATTAAGGGTAGCATTTGCCTAACAAGACAAAAAGGGTCAATAGCAAAAGGTTGATGAAGCATTTCATCATCTCTCCCCACATTGGATTCACTTTACAGCACAAAGACAGACGAACAAAGACTTCCTAATTAAAACTCCGAATCATGACAAAGGTGCACCGACTTTGTAAATGGTACCAAGTGTTTCTGTCAAATGTGTTAAGCAAGTTATGAAATTAAGGACTTTTTGTCCACAGGCTACAGCAGCATGTAAATCCATTACACCTTGCTCATTGCTTTACAGTCCAGATTGCTTTTTTAGAATAAAAATAAAGGTTCATGCTGTGATTGGTTACCTGCCAATGGGCTGGTAGAGCAGACTAATATGCCAGCCAGAGCCAAAACAGAACAGTGCTTTTGGCTCGTTTCTGGTTTTAATCTTCCTGCTGCGTTTTAAAGCTTTCGTTTCTAAAATGTCACCGTGCCCTGAACACTTAACATGTTTAATTACTTGTTTTTGTTAAGTCTCTATATACTTTTAAACAAGGGTTCATTCACTTGCTTACTTCCACAGGGTATTTTAATCGAAAACTCTCCTGCAGAATATACAGTATTGTATGTTCTGGACTACACAGGCAATGTGATCAATGTTAGGATTATGCCATAAAATATTTAAAATGAGGCATTTCATACCAACACACATCAAGATCCACTGAATAAATTGACAAAACTAGAACTTCTTGAAAACGCCAAGAAAAAGGCTTTTTACAGCTATATAGAGAGAGGTCTGTCATTATGTGATGGAATACAGGCATATGTCTCCCGTGGCCATTCCCTGTCTTGCTTTCTTTAATCATTCTAGGAATCTATAGTATTTTTTGCACTGTCAGCCTACACACAATCTCCCTGCACTGGAGGATCATACAGACTTTACAGTGACAAATGGTTCTCAATAGCCTTCCACACTTCCCTTTCTTCCATTTTCACTCAGTTTTCCGAAATCCTAACATTTGTAAAAACCTTCCTCTTGTAGCAAAACTTCAACTTAGAAATCGAGTCTCTACACTACGCTTTGTTTTGTTTCCTGACTTCATCTTCCTCTGCAGATTCCACAGTGACAGCTTGGTTGCTCTCCATCCACAAACATCAACTGACACACTGATGTGTGCATGCATGTGCTTTGCACAGATTTGATGTGTGTGTTTGCTGATCTTGTTCTCACTTCCAACTCATCACATATGGACATTTGGTCAGGAACACTTTGCGGTTATTCCTAAGTGCGCATAGTGCATCTTTAAGCATTATTATTTAATATGCAGCGCAGTCTGATCCTCCAAGTCCTGAATGTTCTCTGTGGGTCAACTCACCCCCATGAAACTGGTCACTGTGGTTACCTAATGTATGATACCACAAATGAGAGAAGCGTCTAATTCCTGTTAAATTAAGTCAAGTTATGTCTTTTCAAACACATAATTTGACATCTTCAACCTGAGCAAATCACTATTTTTCTTTAGCTTTTTCACTGACTTTAAAAAGACTTTGGTCACCAATTCAGATGGTCTGGAGCCAACGATCCATATATTTTATGTTTCTGATCAACCCATTCTGCATGTTACTTTTCTTTTTGCTCAAAACGGGGGATGTCAATGTTCTCTGGCCAGGCATATTCCTATTTGTGTTGATGTCCACCACCTGGTGATCGCCAATCTAAATGGAAATAGGGAAGTTAAATTCCGACGGGTTATAATTTCTTGATGAATCATGACTGAAGCTTCGGGGCCAATCAAGTCTCTACACTACGTTTTGTTTTGTTTCCTGACTTCATCTTCCTCTGCAGATTCCACATTGACACCTTGGTTGTCACATTTCTGGGATGCTTTTAGACCCAACAACATGCCAGGTCAACTCGTCAGAAATCTAGTCAAATTCCTTATTTAGACCCAATCAAAGTCCAGAAAGGCTATGTAGGACACACTGTTTTTCCCAGTTCTTAGTCAAAAGCAATCAAAAAATAATGTAAATCCAAATTTTTACTAAAAGTGAACACTCTGATTTATACCATAACAACTTCAATTTAGAACTATGCATTGGCCTGAATTAATCTCCAAACATTGTTGATCTCACTCAGAGCTTCAATGGATCAAGGCTGGACAACACAAGGAAAACATTCAGTTGAGATATTGTTGCTCATTACTTAAATGATGACATATGTTCAAAATAGATGGTTTACTCAAAAGTCCTGAAGCATGTGCTACTTCCATTTAAACCAGAAAAGGCAATACTTTTCCCACAGCTACTAAATTAACAATTCACTAAACTTTGGATTTTGAAACATGGACATGAAAACAGAATGAATATAAACTTAGTGGTAGATTTTATGCATTTATTGAGCAGTGTATAAAGTTTTGCTGCTCTACTGTAACTGTAAATATAACTGTAACTGACTGACATTAGCTGTCAATACTGTCAAAACAGCCAGATTGTTGTTTTTTCTGCCAGCTGACTGGCAGTGCATAGCAGATGAAACTCCTTTTAGTTTTTTGTACCATGATTTTGACTTCTATACAATGAGAAACATTTACTGACATTTGAACTGAAGATAATGAGATTTAAACATAAGGAGTTTGGAATCTTCATGAGTTTACAAAGGTTGCAGACTCTTAAAATTCCTTTATTTTTGTAAACACATTTCACATTTTTTTTCTTATTGTGCCATAGTCCTTAGGATTACATTGATAAAAGTCAACACATTAGGGTTCAGATCAGCTAGCACACTTTTTTTTTTACATCAGTTGATCAGCAGGGCACATAAACAAGTGGGGGAGGGGCAGCTACCACATTGCTCTATGCCCCATTCAGTGTGAGAAAATGTTTCTATAATCACATTGAAATGACTTCAAACCATTTTACAAGATTCCTGAAGCGACCAATGAAAAATGGGAACTCAAATGAAATTTTTGAAAAAGTGGAAGATAAACTACACCTGCGGGCCCAGAAGGCAAGAACAAAACAGAGTGAGCATAACTGAATATTTAAATACTCAAGTTCATACATAATGCTCAATTGAAGGACATAAAGTGAGGGAAATGGAAGTCAGAGATCTAAGATTAATATACTGACTGCATAAAGCTTTTTGTAACTAAAAAGATTTGTTGATGGACATTTAGGAATAAAATGCTGTGTAAGGCTTAGGCCTCATCACTATATACAACTCACGTTCACACACCCACACACACAGAGGCAAAAACTCCCGCACACACTTTGGTATAAGCAACTCACGTTCGCTGCCACAGCCCAAGAGCTACCGCAAGAATATTTATTGGCTACCGGCTCAATGGCTGTATTGAAGAGAAGGATTGAGGGAGGAAGGAGAGAGAGAGAAAGAGAGGAAGAGAGGGGGAGAAAGAGGAGAAAACGAGGAAAGGGGGTAGGAGGGGAAGAGGCTGTTGCCGCTTTTTCTCATCCTCCCTGTGAGCCACTTTCTGATTCCCCGCATCACACCACACACACATTCACGCGACACCTCGCAGACATCCCCGCGCGCACGCAGACACCCTCACACACACACACACACACACACACACACACACACACACACACCACACACACACACACACACACACACACACACACACACACACACACAATCCCACACAGGCGCGCGCGGAGGTAAAGAGGCAGAAGAAGAAGCATCTTTCTCTCCCAAGAAAAAAAAAGTATGAATGTGCGAGTGAAAGAGGACGTTCATGTCACCGCGTGAGCTGAGCACGCGCACATACATGTGAGAGCGTGTGTTTGTGGGGGTGTCGCATCCTCTTCCTCCTTACCTTGCGCGCGAGAAGAGAGCGAGCACAGCACAAGAGTCCAGAGAAAATAGCGCATCGCCTTCATTCCTCCGTCCGTCATCCTCCCGTTCATCCCTCTCTTCTTCGTCGTCACCCTCTTCTTCATCATCATCCTCCTCCTCGACGAGGGGAGAGCAAGACAGCGTTCCGTGACGCTATTAGCGAGATTATTTGCATCAATACATCTTCCGCGAGCCGAGCGCGAGCCCTCTAAGCTCTCACCGGGCCGCATGCTGCTTCACATCCAGAAAACGGAGGGGGGGACAGAGAGAGCGGGGGGAGTGAAAGGGAGAGCGAGAGAGAGAAGCGTTTTTCTTTGCCTCCTCCTTCTAACATAGACTAGATAAATCCCTCACATCCGAAAAATGAATTCAGTGAACATCCACAGAGAGAGAGAGAGAGAGAGAGAGAGAGTGGGGGAGCAGAGACGCAGAGCGGGCAGGAGGGACGGGCGCACAGGTTGTCTCTCCAACCTGCGCTCTCGATGGCTATCGTCAGTATGTATGTGCTCCCTTCAGTTCCATTTCAACACCAAAAAAAAGTAATTGGGAGCTTCAAATCCACACTTTCCACAGCCCGTGTCCGATCTTCATTCTGAAAACGATCGTCTGTGTCGTTTTGCAGTGTCCTTTCTGCTATGAAAAATAAGTCAAACAAAAAAACAAAAAAAAATCCCCTCGGTGCTTCTCTGAATCGTTTGCCACTACAATGTGTCACAAATCAATAGAGATGGTTGTTCTTTATTTCTTTCCTGATCGGTTAATCCTCTTCTACCTCCCCCGTCTCTCGTCTCATGCGTCTGTAAGCCCTTCTGCTTTTCCTTTTTTTTTTCTTCCCTTTTCTCTCCTCTCAAACTGTAGCGGAAAAAAAGTCTATCTTCTCCCCTTGAAAGAAGAGAAATTCGTTATTCTCACGACTCCCTTATTCCACTGACTTCTTGTCAAATAAGCATCATCACAAGTCTCTCCTTTTGGTATATCCTTACCAGACAAGGCAAAATTCATTGGCTTGCTCTTTGCGTCGAAACAGTCCCTGTGTAGTTCTCTCTGCAGAGAAAAACCAGTCAAATTATTATTATTATTTTTTTCAAAAAAATCCAAGTTCTTGTCAGAAATCAGAGAAGAGACGCATCCTTTTCTCTGCTCGGATGGCTCCTCTCTCCCGGTGAAGCAGCTCGGTGCGTCTCTTCCCTCTGCCCGGCGCTGTGCAGAGATGCTGCCTTCAAGAGCTCCTCATACTGTAAGCTCCCCGCTCCCACACAAATTCACGTGGTCTATTGGTCGGAAGCATCAGTCTGAAAATTAACTTTTGCTGATTACATTTATTTATGTGGATGGACAGTGTTTTTTTTGTTTGTTTGTTTGTTTGTTTTTTTGTAATAATATCCTAACACCAAGGTATGAAAACTGCTAAGATTTGCAGCTGGAATTTTTTTAATTTTTTTATGAAACGCAGTGCATGTTGGAGCTCATTTTAGTGCAAATCTGACTTGGTTAAACACACACACACACACACACACAATTAAATCATCAATTAATATCAGTGAAATACAAGGTCTGACTAAGGTGGATTGACCCCCCCTGGATAAGTAACAGTGTTGGTCCTCAACCCAACCATGGGTCAGAGATTTCACAGTGTGATAAATCTGGAGTATAAATGATGTATTGCATGATCTTATCTAATTGCAGAAATTTACTAATTAACTGCTGATAAATATTGAAAAAATAAAATTGTATTATGTTTACGATGTACAATAAATGCCGTCTTTTTCTTCTACTAAATTTTCTGAATTTTATTGAGCTGTAAATTGCCCTTGCTGGTATGCCCCTCAGATTTATTCAAGCAGACTAAGCTGATCTGCTGCTAGTGGGCTGTCCTGCATGATGTTGCCAAATGTAGTTTTACTGCATTTGGTTAACAAGACAGAAAATGGTAATGTTTCGCAATCAAACATATTCCCAAATTGCCAATTTGGCCCTCCTTGTATACATTTTTTAAAACTGCAATATGTGCTTGGGGAAACTTATTTATTCTGGTAAATTACTGTAACCTAATCACAAGCATTTGATTATGTAAATTAAATTCATTTAATGCTTCAGGTTTAAGGTTTTTCGAGATTTGTTTGATGGACGTTTTAGCAGCAGCTTCATATTTGTCCTTATGCCTTTCTAGAAACATCCGTGTTCACGTAAATGTCAACCAAACTGTTGCAGTAAACAGAGCTGGACTGGGGCCAGAAACTGGCCCTGGCATCGTTTTCCTTTGTGACCCATCATGATTATTTATCCCTTGTGTTTAGAAATGGGGTCCAACTGACCCCAAACACGTAAAAACTTTTAACATTTGCCACAGTCCTCCACGTTTGCCTCAGTCCTCGCACGCACAAGGGTTAAATGATATGTGAAGGTACATGTTCCTTCAAAAGTTGAAGTAACACAACCTGCAAGGAAGAGGGTGACCTTGTTAAAAAAATGGATACACCGTTGGAGACTTCATCTTGGTAGAGTTGGCCACTTTGTGACAATTTCCATCTAGAAGTGCAAGTGAATGTCAAAGAAACACTGGTGGAGGTGTCTTTTCAGTGTTTTATGAAATAAAGTGTTTATTATACCACACAATTATGCCCATATATCCATGACGAATAAGAAGCTCCTTTCAAACGGGAATTATTCTGTATTACTGGAGACAAATTCTTCTCTTTTTATTATTATTATTACTATTATTACTTTCCATTTTTCAAATCTCCAAACAAGTATTTTGACATGCATCGTCTTCCATCATTGTATCAATTCCTCCTTCTCACCACACTGCCAGTTTGCACCTGCTTTCCTAACATGCTAAATATATACGCAAAAACACCTAATTCTGGTTTAATAAATCTCATCATGAGTGGCAAGTCATTCATTTGCATATCCTATCAGTATTTTGCATGGTATTCTGTATATTCATGAAAGTAGACATGCAAAATGGATTTCACCTGCTATGAACTGATACTGGTATCAGTATCTTTTGCTGATACTAGTCCTGTTTGATGTCAATGCAGATGAGGTGAAATGTAGTCATTAGACAACAGTCATCTTTATATGGATGCAAGCAAAGGCGGGTATTGCATGAAATATAAATAACAGTGTAAGAGCAGTGTTGCCCTGGGTTATTCACCTCATCTTCCATATCAAAATCAAATTCTGACTTTAAGACTACCTTGTGGTCAAATGGAATTTAAGTAATCACGAACAAATCATACCTGACAGCTTGGTCCCGACCCAGAATGTGCCAAATTATAATTCTTCAACAATGTTTTTATCTTTCATCAGACTTGTTTGAGCATCAGGCCAATCAACATCCAAGCATGCAGCATGCTGGGAAATTGCACAGCACCACCACACCATCCTCCTGGTTGCATGGATGGTATGCTCCATCGAGTTGTTTAAACAACTATTGTGCACCTGCAGTTCTTTCATTGTTGTATTTCAGTTGCTGTGCCATAATACTCTTAAAACTCATTTTTTAAAAAGAAGATTGCACGTGTAGTGAGCTGCTTACATTTAGTTCCTTTTTAAAGTTGTTTTACTTTCATCTGTTCAGGAGTTAAAGTTCAGTTCATGAACAGAAACAGAACTTGTTTCTGTTCATTTTGAATGTCAACCACACAGAGTCATTAAATCTATTCTTTAAATAGATTTAAATATATATATTTTTTTTCAGCATATAGCAACAAATGACCAAATTCTCTCCTCCAAGTTTCATTGGAAACGAGTTCAGACAGGTTTAGGTCACACCACTTAAGTATGTTTCATCGGCTACTTTTAAGGTCGATAATTTCATGGCAAGACGTGTTTAATTCATGAGATGTCCTTTCTCAACTTACTGAAGAAGGAGAAAGTAGAAAGGGACGCCGTATTAAAATATAAAACAGCTTCAATGAGTAGAGACAGAAATGCCTGCAGAGTAATTTATCAAATCTGATGCTGGACCGTTCAAAAGCAGATTTCTACCAATGAGTGTTCTCTCTGGGTTTGTATTTTTTGCCCGTAAGGATCCTCACTTTAACCATTTAAAAAAGGCAACTGCTTCTCATCCTATCTCAGATCATCCGTTTCCTGCTTCGTGGCATATGGTTTTCTCCTCCGAGGTGATAAACGGGTCGTGTTCAGACTTTAGATAATGCTGAGTTCTTGAGTCTGAGGCCGCTTCAGCCAAGACTCCTGTTAGTTAATTTTCTAGAGCAGTGGTTCTTAACCTTTTTTGAGGTACCGAACCCACCAGTTTCATATGCGCATTCACTGAACCCTTCTGTAGTGATAAATAAAATCTGATCCCCCCCACCCCCCAAAATTCAAGACATAGGGGTGACCTAACTAGAGTCTAGTCGGGTCACCCC
This sequence comes from Poecilia reticulata, assembly GCF_904066995.2. Classification (NCBI taxonomy): domain Eukaryota; kingdom Metazoa; phylum Chordata; class Actinopteri; order Cyprinodontiformes; family Poeciliidae; genus Poecilia; species Poecilia reticulata. The sequence continues at coordinate 16,273,861 of NC_088840.1, forward strand.
AAGATCACTAAGTCTTCTTAAAAGGTAGAGTCTCTGAGAACAGTTCTTCAAAATACAGTCAGTGTTTTCAGCAAAGTTGAACTGACTGTCCAGGAACGACCCAAGGTATTTAAAATTTTCCACAATTTCAACAGGTTGGACATTGAGAGAAACTGGAACCACTTTAAGGTCTTGTTTAGATTATTTAATTAGCTCTACATTCTTAAGAGAATGACAAATTAATAATAAATAATAAAGACTTTGCCGTATTCTGATTTAATAATGTAATTATATTAGTTGTGTTACCACCTCCACGCCACTAGAGGCAGTAGCAAGCCCGAAAAGATGCAACTATGGAGCACTGATTGGCTAAGCAATGTAAGGTGATCCTCTGCAGCAAGTGATGGCAAAGCGGGGCGTCATCACGACTTTACACAAGTGTGTCTTTACCTTCGCGGCAGAGGCTCCGCCGAACCCCTGAGACCAACTCATCGAACCCTTGGGGTTCGATCGAACCCAGGTTAAGAACCCCTGGTTTAGAGTCTTTGAACAGTCCAGTTCAGATGTAGGGGGAATTTCGGTCACATTATGAATTCTGTGTTTATGCCTGGTAATTACCACGTTGCTGTGTCATTGTAAATACTTATATCCATTATCTACGCCTGATGAAATATCAGCTTTACAAATCTACATTATCATCTAAAATTTGAATACCAAAGAGATACATTGTCAGTAGATTAATACTGAGCACCAAGTTGGTTATGAATCTGAATATCCAAAGCTGAAATAAAAAATATACAAGTGCAGCTCAGTAAATTAGACCCATTTATTCCAGCAATTCAAAAGTAAAACATGAAACTTAAATGCTACACAGGTGTTCTGCCTGAAAATGGACTCAGCTTCTCCATAAAGCTGGTCAGCTTGTGCACAAGCTTTGCTTTTGGATACAACACTCTGAACAGCCAGTTTTGTTTTGTTTTGTACTTACTCTTGTGGAAATTGACAATAGCTGCCTCCTGGACAACTGTCTTCCATTATTAGCTCTGTATTTTTTTTTCTATATTCTAATTTTGACCTTGTGTAATAGTAAATTCTCTGAAAATCCCTGAACTGTAAGCCCCAATTATTATGATAAGGGGTTTGAAATATGTCACTTGGAATGCAATAATGTCACATGCACGTGTCACTTTTTTAGTAGAATTATGGAAATAAATTGCAATTGTGATGAGGTGTACTTTTAAGTTTATGCCGACATAACTAACATAACTAACCAGCTGCACTAGAGTTGTATGAATATTTTTGCTGTCCAAGTAACTGTCCTTTCACAACAACAACAAAATAAAAACAATTTGCTTCATGTATTTTAAATTAAGTATTTTGATGCAGTTAAGCACGTGCGCGCGCACACACAAAACCCATTCAATATGTTAGAGAAATATGAGATGTCATGGAGTTTTGGAACAAAACTCAAAGCAGCTCCTCAGAAGATATGCAAATCTCATTTTGGAATCTTGTTTTTCGGTCAGCTGCATTCCTCGTCTGTCTTGTCAAAAATAATAAAATTACTCTTTCTTCTGATTCCTGGATCATTTGTTTTGAATCTGGGTGCAGCTTCAAGAGAGATCTTCGGGCTCTCTAATAGATTCGGAACAATGCATGTGGCTTTCCTGTCTCCTTGCAGGGAATTTTTTGCACAGGCAGAGCAATATTCTTAGCGGGGAAGCTGTAAAAAATGCATGCGTGAGAGTGTTAATAGGAGTATGTGTGAGTGGCAGTGGTTGTGTGCCTGCATATAACATGTTTATGTGTTTGTGAAAACCATTTTGTGCTCCCTTACAGCCCTCTTCTGCCATCTACAGGCACTTTTGTACTGCCTTTTCTCATTGGCTCTCTCTCCATTACAAGTGTGGTGTTAATCACTTTAGAACCATCTAAATATCACACAACCTGCATATTTGCAGCTATTCATGCTTAATCTGCATTGTGATTATATGCATCAACTTTTTTTGCGACACAAGGTGTCTACAGATTTCCCATCTACCCTTTAGCTGTACAGTTTGTGCTGCTTCCAGAAATCAATAAGCAGCGTGTGAGGTTCATGTCCAGAGAGAAACAGAGAAAAGAAGAGAAAGAACAAGAGAAGAGAGCGGGAGGAGAAGGA